>NC_134859.1:37527500-37587500 GCF_049852395.1 Peromyscus maniculatus bairdii
CCTTTGGGTTTTGTGTTTATCAAGGGAAATCTTGTTTTCTTTTTTTTTTATAGCATGTGTTTATGAGTTTGAACCAGGAACTTGCCCTCCTGGTGCGCTCCTGGCCCCTGCTTCATCCTGTTTCCCGAGTTGCACGTTTTGAGGTTGTGCAAGAATTGTTAAAGGGTTTGCAGCCACATCAAAGGACGGGAAACCTACCTGAACCCCAGGACTGCTGGGGCAGATCCCTCCCCTTCGTGCGGCATCCCGCCCCCCCCCCCCAGGGAATTCATAACTTTGCACACCACAATCTGGCTCACGTCCCTCCTCCCAACACGGGCATCCCAGCATGAGAAGTTGTCTTAATTTCACACAAGAAACATCATAGTTAGAAGCATTGCAACCAGCTCTGCCGGCCTTATCCTCAGAAGAAACATGTTGCTCATATTCTGGTGGCTCACAGAACTGGCCAAAAGGCTAGAGAGCCAGGCCAAGAAAACAGCCAATGGCCAAGGACAGCTGTGCATCAACAGCTGGAGACCCACTCTGAGAGCATCTCACCTGTCCCTGTATCTCCAGGTCACCCGAGAGGCTTTCGTTCTGGCAGGAGCATCAGGTTGGCTAGACCTGGCTCTCAGAGTGGGAAGAGAGGCTCTGTCTCCCCGGTACTTTCATCATCTACAATCCCCCTAAAAATGAGGTGCTCAGCCCTGTTGGGGACCAGTGTAGGGACAAAGCTGGGCAGTACCCACAGAAGACCCTCTTGTGTAAACCAGCGCTTGAAACAGGACACTGCACTGGGACTGATGTCAGGCATGTAGGGAGTGCTCCACATTAACCGATGGCCTAGAGACCTGGGCTCACGTCCCAAGCCGGCTTTGCCTGGCAGGTATGTAGCAGGCTCCCTGTTTTACGAATGAGGAAGTAGAGGTCAGGAATGCTGGGATATCTCCAGGGTCAGACAGCTGCTAACATTCAAATTACGTGTGCTTTTCTGTGGCTCTGGCTTTCCCAGCCCTGGGACACTGAGCTGTAGACAGAACACTTGTTTGTCCCTGTTCTATCGTGAGGAATCAAGGTTGAGCCATGAACTTGTCCGGGGTTCCATCCCTGCCCAGTCTGCACAGCTGGGGTCGATTGCTCTTTGCACCAGAATTCCTTCAGTGTTTCCCGGTTCACAGATGCATTCCCCTTTTGTCTCGCCAGGTGATCTGCCAGGAGAGGCAACAGTGACTTGTGACCTTGTTTGGTGTTTTTTTTTTTTTTTTTTGCTTTTTTTCTGCACCGGGCAGGCGGGGGGGGGGGGGGGGGTGCTGGGGAGGGTGTCTTTGAGACAGAGTCTCTCTATATAGCCCTGGTTGTCCTGGAACTTACTATGTAGACCAGGCTGGCCTCAAACACATAGAGATCCGCCTGCCTGTCTCCCAGTCTCTGGGATTAAATGTGTGTGCCAATACACCTGGCTTGTTTTTTGCTCATCTTGAAGTCCAAAAAGGTACTGATTTGATGCTCTCTTTCTCTCTATGATGTGTGTGTGTGTGTGTGTGTGTGTGTGTGTGTGTGTGTGTGTGTGTTGTGTGTGTGTGTTCACAATCACCCCTGGGATAGCAGAATCTTAAAAATATTCCCTGGAATGGTAGGTATGTTGTAGAGTGCTTGCCTAGCATGCATGAAGTCTTGGATTTATTTCCAGCTTAATATAAACTGGGTGTGGTATCTCACACCTGTAGTCCCAGCATTTGGGAGGTGGAGGCAGAAGGGTCCGAAGTTCAAAGTCATCATCTCTGGCTACACAGAAAGTTCAAGGCCTGCCAGGTGGTGGTGGCACAGGCCTTAAATCCCAGCATTCAGGAGGCAGAGGCAGTCAGATCTTTGTGAGTTTGAGGCCAGCCTGGTCTACAGAGCAAGGCACAGGCAGAGCTTCATAGTGAAACACTGTCTCAAAAAACAAAAACAAAAATGAAACAAAACAAAAAAAGGAAGAAGAGAAAAGAAAAAGAAAACTCAAGGCCAGCCTGTGTTGGAGACCCTATCTAAAACAAACAAACAAAATCCATGTGGACCATGATGGAAGCCAACATATTCACACCTATGTTTCAGATCGAAGTCTGACTAACAGCAGACCCTCAGTTAAAAGCAAAAAGCTTTTCCCAGTGAACCCAGGAGTCTTCATTCTCTGTTTCCAGAGCCAACAATCAAAATTCACCCCACCACGTGCACATGGCATGCGGTCTCCAAGTTCTATGCCAAAGTCCAGCACACAGTTCTCATGCACAGCCTTGGGCCAGCGCTCCAGAACTGGATCATTGTTCCTGGTCAGCCGAGTCCACGGCAGGCAGAAGTCTGGGAGTTTTAGCTGGAAGAGAAGAATGCTTTTGGAAGAGAGGCTTTGAGGACACGGCCTCACCTCTTTGTAGAGTCTAAAAAGCCTGATGGTGCGATGTGCGAGACTCTCATCTCAGGATACAGATGCAACTCAGTTCAGACCTGACTTCGTTTCTTTTCTTTTTTGGGGAGAGGGTGGGTGACATTGAGACAAGGTCTTACCATGTAGTCTTGGATGGCCTGAAACTCACTCTGTAGACCAAACTGGCCTTGAACTCACAGAGATCCACTTGCCTCTGCCTCCTGAGTGTTGGGATTAGAGGCGTGCACCAGCCACCACATACTAGGCTTCTTTGTTTTCTTGTTTGGAAGCAGAGTCTCATGTATCCCACCCAGGCTAGCTTCAAAAGTTCTATAAGTGAGTGTGAACTTCTGGTCCTCCTGCCTGCTCCTCCAGAATGCTAGGGTTACAGGTCTGCGCCAGCATGCCCACCTTGATGTAACACTGAGAATGGAACCCAGGACCTCTCGCATGCTAGGCAAGCAAGCGCTCCACCAACTGAACTACATTGCCCAGCTCCTAAGTTAGTTTCTAATTTTCGAACCAAAGTGAACTGTAGGGGATATGAATTTCATCTTGGTGCCAAAAGACCAGAAAAAAGAAAAGTTGGATTCACTGGCTCCGGCAGAAGACAGAGGTCTATGTTCATTTTTGTATCTTCTTTTGTGCAGAAGCCTGTGGATAATGGACAAAGGAGGACAGAGCAGGAAGATCCCAGGCCTGGGCTGTGAGTCTGGCTGGAAGAGGAAAGTTGACTGTTATGAACCAATTGAATAGCATCTGCAGGGAAAAGGTGATGTGCGTGTGTTCAGGAGGAATGCCACAGCCCAGCATGCCTTCTTTGGAACAGTGGGTCTGAAAGGAAGAGCTGCTTACACTCCAGGACTGCCAGCCTTCACCAGCCCTCACTCAGGTCCTGGCTGCTGGAGACCCCATAGAGGATGGCAAGCTCCATTCTCCCTCTACTCCTTTCTTATGGCCAAAGCCCTGTCTTTGGATAACTTTAGTCAACTGAGTGTGTAATTCAAAAGCAAAGACACAGCTCAGTGGGTAAAATGCTCGCCATGCAAGCCTGGGGATCCAAGTTTGATCCCCAGCATCCACATATAAAACCTGATGTGGCGGTTCACACTGGTAATCCCAGCAGTGGAGGGCCAGGGGTCAGCAGATTCCTGGGGTTTGCTAGACAACCAGCCTGGCCTAATCATTGAGCCCCAGGACTCAGAGAGAGACCTTGTCTCAGAAAATAGGTAGATGACTCCTGAGGAACCACCTCCAAGATTGACCTCTGACCTCCACATGTACACACACACACCCAAATACAATTTAAAATGCATAATAATTTTATAAAGAGCAGAGCTGGGTGTGGTGGCATACACCTTTGATCCCAGCAGGAGAATGGCTCAACAATTAACAGCACCAGCTGCTTTTCTAGAGGATCTAGGTTCAGTTCCAATTCTAGCACCCACATGATGACTCATGACCATCTATAACTTCAGTTCCAGGGGATCTGATGCTTTTTTCTGGCCTCCGTGGGAACCATGGCATATATATGACATAGACATGTGTGCAGGCAAAACACCTATACACACAAAATAAAATTTAAAAAAATTTTAAATGTGGTCCCAGCCAGGTATACTGGCTCATACCTTTAATCCCAGTACATGGGAGGCAGAGGAGGCCAACCTGGTCTATGTAGTGAGTTCCAGGCCAGCCAGAGCTACACAAAGAAACCTCATCTTGGAAACACAAACAGCAAACGTGTGCGTGTGCGCGTGCGCGCGTGTGTGTGTGTGTGTGTGTGTGTGTGTGTGTGTGTGCGCGTGTGCGTGTGCGTGTGCGTGTGCGTGTGCGTGTGCGTGTGTGTGTGTGTGTGTGTGAGAGTGAGCAAACAGCCGGGTGGGGTGGCCCAGCACTTGGAAGCCCGTCTGGAGGTTCTGTAGTCTGGAGTGACTATAGCTGCTCGTATCCCTGATCAAAGGTTGGCCCCCACCTGTGTGAGGAAGGGACACACATACAGGATGGGACCACCTGCCTAGCCAGTGAGATCGGAGTCAACTCAGGTGATCAATGGGGGGACAGATGTCACAGCCAGTTGCCCTCACATCTGTGGCTTAGCTCTAGGGAAGCTGAGGCATGAAAATTGTGAAATCGAGGCCAACCAGGTCCGGAGACTTTCTCAAAGGAAACAAAAAGTGAAGGAGTATTGACAGTTTAAGTAGACATTTGGATGTAAATAACGATTCGTGTTTTTTTTTTTTTTTTTTTTTTTTTTTTTTTTTTTTTTTGGTTTTTTTTTTTTGAGACAGGGTTTCTCTGTGTAGCTTTGCGCCTTTCCTGGAGCTCACTTGGTAGCCCAGGCTGGCCTCGAACTCACAAAGATCCGCCTGCCTCTGCCTCCCGAGTGCTGGGATTAAAGGCGTGCGCCACCAACGCCCGGCACGATTCGTGTTTTGTTGGTATTTCAAAAATAGACATTTGGCTGGACAGATGGTTCAGAAGTCAGGATTGTGTACTGCTGTTCCAGAGGACCCAGGTTCCGTTCTCAGCACTCACATCAATCGTTTTACAGCTGATTGTCACTCCAGCTCCAGGGGATTTGATGCCGCCTTTTGGCTTCTGTGGGCATTTGAACTCAAGTGTATAAACTCATCCCCTTCACACGAATATTCACATAATAACAAAATAAAAAATACAGACACCATGATTGTGTTGAAGTACTTCTGGGTTGCTTATTTTGTTGTTTGTTTTTTGAGGTAGGTTTTCATGCAGCCCGGGTTGGCCTCAAATTCACTATGTAGCTGAGACTGGCCTGGAACTCCTCATCTACTGGCTCCACCTCCTGGGTGCTGGAATCAGGGATGTGCACCACCATACCTGTTGTAAAGGTCTTTCTTTTTCAGCTCAGATGACAAGTGTCCAGTCCACAGACTTGCTTTCTGTCTGTGTGGAGTATGTGTGCGCGCGCACACACACACACACACACACACACACACACACACACACACACACACGCACGAAAGCCAGAGATCAAATCTGAACATTTTCTTCTATCACTTCCCCACACCTTATTTTTTGAGACAAGGTCTCTCAGTGAATCTGGAGTTATCAGTTTGGCTAGACCAGCTACCAACTCCAGGAATCCATTTATACACACACAAACACACACACCACCACCACCACCACCACCACCACCACCACCACCATGTCCCTTGCACAGTGTAGCAAGTGTGAGCTGTGGCACCTGGCTTTTTACCTAGGTGCTGCAGATCCAAACTCAGCTACTCATGCTGAGTGGCCAGCACTTTACCTACTGAGCACTGCCCCATCCCCCACCCATCAGCTTCTTGGTCAGCCAGCGCTGTGATCTAATCCTAGCTAAGTCTGTCCATATAAGGCGCTCTGGAGAAGAACTCTCCCAAGCCTCAGAAAGCACTGAGCCACAGAAGGGTAGAGACAACTAGACTTTCATTTTTGAGACAGGGTCTCCTTACATAGCCCAGGCTGGCCTGGAACTAGAGTTACACATGGTAGTGAGCTGCCATGTGGAAGCTGGGGACCAGATCTAGGACCTCTGTTAGGGCATCAAGCGTTCCTAACATCAGCCATCTCTTCAGCCCACAATATACAAATGGGGGGGGGATTGGTTTTCAGGAGTTAGGCTCCTAGAAGACCCAGGAAACAGAAACTTCAGACTCTCTAGACCCAGGACTGGCAGCCTTGACTCCAGGAATAGAGGACAGACTTTGGAAAGTTGGGCAAGAGAGAGCACAGTGGCAGATGAAGACAGAACATTCTGTTTTGTTCTGTTTTTAATTTATGTTCATGGTGCATGAACGTTTTACCTGCATGTATGTGCACCATGTGCACGCCTAGTGCTCTCAGAGGTCAGGAGAGGGTGTTGGGTTCCCTAGAACTAGAGTTACAAATGATCATGATCGTGAGCCACTGCTTTGGTGCTGGGAGTCGAACTTAGGTCCTCAGCAAAAGCAACCAGTGATCCAAACCACTGGGCCATCTCTCAGGGCCCAGCAGAGCATTCTTTGGGGCTGAGATGGTCCCAGAAGGTGAAGGCGCATTCCCAGTCGCAGATGTGAGCCCATATGTCCAGGGCTCTGTCTGGTTTGGGTCTGGTGGGGGGAGAAATGGGAAGCAAGGAGACAAAGGAGAGCGCATGGAAAAGAGTCAGGTAGGCGACAGGGTTTGGGAAATGTCTGAGTAGAGAGTTGACCAAGTAGTCATTGTCATCTAAAGCACACTCAGAGGGAGAGCATGAGGCAGGAGCCCGGGGCACATCTCTTTCCTCTACAGAACTTAGGAGAACAGGCCAGGAGAGATGGTCCAGTGGATAAAGGTTTATGTCATCAAGCCAGATCATCACCTGTGTTGGATCCCAGGACTCCACAGGGTGGAAGGAAAGAACTGAAGTTGTACTCTGACCTCCATATGGGAGCCTGCACACACATACACAAAGACGCACGCACGCACGCACGCACACGCACTCACGCATACACACGCATACCTATAAGTAAATAAATAAGTGAATGTCATTTTTTAAAAGGAAAACAAAGAGTGAGGTTTTGGTGCTCCGGAGAGAGTTAGACCTCCGCACCTAGGAGACTGTGGTTGCTGAAGTCGTGTCTGCAGATCCAGCAGTGCTAAGAGCGAGTGTGATCGATCGCCCTCCCGCTCCTGCTCTCTGCCTTGGTAAGAGGTCCGGGGGCTGGGGACAGGGGCCACGCGCAGAATCACACCGGGAAGGGGCGCGGCTCCCGGAGCCCGGCCGCCACTCGAGGCTCCCGCCCCTCTTGGTAGGAGGTGGCGCCTCCCTTGTGGCGGCCGGAGCCTGGAGGTGGCGTCGGGAGCTGGAGCCTGGGGCTCGGATGTCACGGCGCAGCCGGACGCGGACGCCCTGGAGAGCGTCTCGGGCTGGAGCCACAGGTACGCTGCGGGGGCCGGGTGAGGGGACGCGCAGCCTGTGGTCCGCAGGAGGAGGACCAGGACGGGAGGGTCGGGGCGGCGACAGTGGTGGCCGCGAAGCAGCCAGACCGACCGGTCGTTCCTTCTGGACCTTCCGACCTGGAGTCCAGTCCGGATGCGTCAGCAGAGTAGAACCCTGCGCACCTTTACTCTTGCCCAGGCCTGGCAGGGGACAGAGCCGTCCAGCTGTCCTAGCTGTTTCAGGGACTCGGTACACA
The DNA here is from genome assembly GCF_049852395.1 of Peromyscus maniculatus bairdii. NCBI lineage: Eukaryota > Metazoa > Chordata > Mammalia > Rodentia > Cricetidae > Peromyscus > Peromyscus maniculatus. Next base: position 37,535,064 of record NC_134859.1, read on the forward strand.
GTGGCAGCCGCCCGGCGACCCTCTGTCCTTAAGCTTCTGTTGCTGGAGAATCTCAGTCCCTCTCAGTCCCCGATCTTCTCGGACCATGAGCCCCACAGGAAAGGCCTAGAAATATGCTGGTCAGAGGCCACCGGCTCTCCTAGTGTCTCAAGCGCCCGCTCTCTCGCCTCTCCATGTGACTCTGCTGCCACAATGTGGGTCCCCAGAGCTTGGATCCAACCCCTCTTTTGGGCCCCTTTTTGCCTGGAATTTGAACCTGTGTACGTGCTCTGTCCATGGCAGTGACTGTCTGTACCTAGGTGTCACAGGCATCCTGTGTTTTTTGTACACCTCCTGGAAGTAGGGTCTCAGCAGGGGCCGCCCCAGGGCTCCAGGGACCAGCTGCTATGTCGCAGATCAGTTATTGCACAGGGGTCCAATGTCACCTATGGCCGTGGAGAATAGGAGGACAGAGAGAACCAAGGAGCTAGACAGAGAGAGAGCTCACCCATCAGACCTAGCCTGGGGTGCTAGGACTTAGGATCTAGTCCTGAACCCTGGGGGGGTCTGACTCCTCCCGGAGATCCAGCCCAGTGCAGTTACAGCTGTCCACAGTGCTACGGGAAGGCCAGAGGCAAGGAGTGGCCTGCATAGGTCCACACAGGAAGTCAGATGGGAGATGGCGCTGGAAGGACAGTTTCATTCCAGATGAGCTTTGAGGCTGTCTTTTCCCTGTACTTCGCCTGTTACCTGCCCTGGGCTCGCATGCATGGCCTTGACAGGGTTTTTGTCCACTAAAAACTGTCTTCATTGAACTTCCCCACAAGCCTTGACTGAAGTCCTGGGTCTGGTGCTTGCCTGGGTCCACCTTCACTCTCGAGTACCAGACCCATATCCCAACCACCCGAAATTTGCCGTGGCCACAGGAAAGCCCAGGTCCCCCAGAATGAATGAGTGCTCTATGGCTTATCTGCTCTCCAAGGCCAGTCTTGTCCAGTCTCTGGAGTTTCATCCTCCAGGACTGGTGTTTCCACCCTCAAGAGCCTGGCTCTGAACCCTGAGCACAACTCACTTATTCTTTGTTAGGTGAAAGTACCTTCCTCCATCCCCAAGACCCTAGTCTACTTTTCTAGCAGACTACGCTGCAGCCTCTGCTCTGGGGACAAGCATGAACATTCCTTGTTGTTTGTACAGAGACTCCAGGCCCTGGTGTACAGCAGGTTCTACAAAGAGTACGACATGGGAGTCCTGCGTGGACAGAAACCTGCTGGGGCCACCAATGCAATAGCATCCTTGAGACAAGTTAGGGGCAATAAGAAAACCTACATATGTACACATTTTTTTTTTTTTTTTTCGAGACAGGGTTTCTCTGTGTAGCTTTGCGCCTTTCCTGGAACTCACTTGGTAGTCCAGGCTGGCCTCGAACTCACAGAGATCCGCCTGGCTCTGCCTCCCAAGTGCTGGGATTAAAGGCGTGCGCCACCACCGCCCGGCAATATGTACACATTTAATGATTCATTATACATTGATGTTTTCATTAATTACATTAGTGTGCGTGTTAGTATGGGCATAAGTGTCGGAGTGTGGCTACAGAAATCAGAGGGGGACTTTCAAGAGTCCATTGTCACTTTCCACCTTGATGAGGCAAGGTCTCTCTTGTTTCTACTGCTATGTAGTGTATTTGAGGGTAGCTGGCCCGCAAGCTTCCAGCCGATTGTTTTGTTTCTACTTCCCATCTCACTGCTGGTATGCCGAAATTACTGACTGATATGCATTACGGCATCTGACTTTTCAAAAGCATTTTATGTGCCCAAGCACATGCAATAGCCTTTGGAGGGTGCTGGATCATCTGGAACTGGAGTTATAGTTCATTGTGAGCCACCATGTGGGTGCTGGGAACCAAACCTCAGGCCTTTGTAAGAGCAGTCAGTGCTCTTAACTGCAGAGCCACCGCTCCAGCCCCTGAATCCGACTTTTCCTATGGGCCTTGGAAATCAAACTCAGGTTGTCAGACCTGCACAGTGAACAGTTTTTCCCAGTGAGTCTCCTTTCTGTACCTTAAGCTGTTTTTGTTTGTTTTGTTTTTTAAATTTATTTTTGTTTTTATTTATAGGAGTGTTTTTCCTACATGTATGTATGTATGTGTACCACATGCATATCTGGTGCCCATGGAGGACAGAAGAGGGATCCCATCCAGGGCATGGGATCCCCTGGAACTCTAGTTACAGATGGTTGTGAGCTGCCATGTGGGTGCTGGGGAACCAAATCTGGGTCCTCTGCAAAAGCAGCAAGTTCTCTTTTTGTTTGTTTGCTTGTTTGTCTGACTTTTGAGGCAGGCCTTGGCTGGCCTGGAACTTGCTATATGGGCCAGGCTGGCCTCAGACTCATAGAGATCCACTTGCTTCTGCTTTACAAATGCAGGGATTAAAAGTGTGCCATGGCTGCCAGGTGGTGTTGGTGGTGGTGGTGGTGGTGGTGGTGGTGGTGGTGGTGGTGGCGGTGGCGGCGGCGGCGGCGGCGGCGGCGGCGGCGGCGGCGGCGGCGCACGCCTGTAATCCCAGCACTCGGAGGCAGAGGCAGGTGGATCTCTGTGAGTTCAAGGCCAGCCTGGGCTACAGAGTGAGTTCCAGGAAAGGCGCAAAGCTACACAGAGAAACCCTGTCTCGAAAAAACAGAACAAAACAAACAAACAAACAAAAAAGCATGCTACCACCGTGTCCAGTGTAGCCAGTGCTCTTAACACCTCTCCAGCTGTGTTAGCCATTTTTATCTGGTGATTAGAGAATCCTTCACTGTGTCAGACACTCACTAATATAAAGTTTCATGGTTTCTTCTTCTCCTCCTCCTCCTTCCCTTTTCCCTTCTCCTTCTTCTATTTGCGGTGTTTTGAGACAGGGTTTCTCTGTGGAGCCCTGGAATTCACTCTGTAAACCAGGCTGGCCTCGAACTCACAGAGATCTGCCTGCTTCTGCCTCCCAAGTGCTAGGGTCAAAGGTGTGCACCACTACCACCCTACTTAAATAGCTTCTTTAAAAAATTTTTTTAATTTATTTGTGTTTGTGTGTAGGCGAGAGAGGGAGAGGCAGAGCGAGGGAGGGAGTGGGGAGAGAGAGAGGAGAGAGAGAGAGAGAGAGAGAGAGAGAGAGAGAGAGAGAGAGAGAGAGAGAGATTATGCAGGCCACAATGACAATGAGCATGTGGATCCGTCCCAAGGATCAAACTCAAGTTGTCAGGCTCGGTGGCCACTCTGCCCCCGGAGGAGTCACCTCTCCAGCCTCAAGCCTCCTTTGAGGGAATATCTTAGTATTTCATCACTCTTTCTGTCGGCATGCCGACATGGATAGGCATGAGTTGGGTTTAGAAAGATGAGGAAGAGAGGAGTGGGGGGATGGCATGGTTAGTAAGTGCGTGCTGTACAAGCATGTGGACCTGAGTTTGAATCCCCAACACCTGAGTAAAGAGCAGGGCACTGCTGCTGGGTGTGGAGGGGGGAGAAGAGATGGGAGGATCCCGGGAACTCATTGGCCAGTCAGCCTAGCCACATGAGGTTCAGTAAAAGAGCCTGTCTCAAAAAGTGGGGTGCACCAGGCTTGGTGGCACACACCTTTAATCCTGACACTTGGAAGGCAGAGGCAGGCGGATCTCCATGAGTTCAAGGGCATCCTGGTTTACTTAGTGAGTTCTGGGACAGCCAGGGCTGTCTCAAAAAAAAAAAGGGGGGGGGGCGAAAAGAGATTGAGGAAGACATCAGACATCAACCTCTGGCTTCCACATGCATACACATGTGCATACACCACACCCATGTGCAGACACCACATACACACACAAACTTTTGTTTGTTGTTGTTTGTTTTTTTGAGACAAGGTTTCTTTGTGTAGCCTTGGCTGTCCTTGAACTAGCTCTGTAGACCAGGCTGGTCTCAAACGCAACTCGCAGACATCCTCCTGCCTCTGCCTCGCAAGTGCTGGGATTAAAGGAGTGCGCCACTACTGCCCAGCTCAAAAAAGAAAGTCTTTTTTAACTTTATTTTATGTGCATTGGTGTGAGGGTGTCAGAACCCCTGGAACTGGAGTTACAGACAGATGTGAGCTGCCATGTGGGCGCTGGGAATTGAACCCGGGTCCTCTGGAAGAGCAGCCAGTGAGTGCTCTTAACCACTGAACCATCTCTCCAGCCCCCCCCCCCCAAAAAAAAAACTTTTTAAAGAGAAGAAAACTTAGGAAGAGAGAGAGAGCTGGTATCTGAGCAGCCAGGGTAGACCTTTTAGAAGAGCTGGCTATCCTTTTAGGCCGTGGTTCTCAACCTGTGGGCTGGTCTTGCTGGGCATGAATAGGCCCAGCACAGCCACATCAAGATGTCTGGCCCTGGGCGGAGTGAAGGCTCGCTTGCCTCTCCATTATAGGAAGGTTTTATGCTCCTGGACTCACTCCCAGCAACGTATGGTATCCTGTACCTCAGAGAGGTGGGTGTAGGGTGACCCTGAATTCCAGTATCTGGGAAGCTCGAACGAGCCTGCTTTTGGCGCACATGCCAGGGGTGTGCCTCCCTAATCTATGCACCCCACCCCAAGTATGTCAAGGAAGACAAACTTCCCCATAGACCCCCCAAGCCTCAAAGCTGCTCTCAGCCAGACCCAGCACAACCGCCCAGGCCTTCCTTCCCCTGGATCTGCCTCCCGGCACTGGGGAGGGATCAGTTTCCAGGCCGTCCTGCTTGCCTGCAGGTTCTGTTTCTTCCTGATAATGCATGAGTGACCTGGTTATGTCCGTGGTGGCCAGGGCCTCCTCACACATTCTGTCGCGTACCCCAGAAAAGGCTAATGGGGGGGGGGGAGAGGCATAAAACATGGAGCCTCTTCCTTTCCTGCCAAGGCCACCCCTCCATCAACCCCCCACACCTCTGCCCCTCCCCTTGCCATTCAGCAACTATTTATTTACCATTGACTACATGCCAGGGCTGGTGCCAGGCACTGGGTGACAAATCAGGGCAGGACCTGTCCTCAGGAAGCTCAGGGGTGGGAACGAAAGGAGGAAAGAGCAAACAGTCACAGAGTAGGGGGTGAGTGATGCTGTGGAGGTCCCCAGGAACCCAGAGACCTCCAAACCGAGTCCTATGGGCAAGGCATAAAGGAGGTGGGTGTCTGCTCATGGTTCCTAGACAGAAGACAGAGTTGCAGACCCACCCAGCCATTATTCTGGAATTTATGGTACTTGGAGTTTGGGCTTTGTTGGGGGAAGGGGGCCATGACAAGGGCTGTGGGCAGGGTTTGCCTCTAGGAAATTGATTTTGGCTGCAGTGAGCTTGGAGGCATGCCTAGATTCCAGCCAGGGTTATGCCACTTAGGACCTGTGTGTGCCTCTGGGCCAATCGCTTCCTCCTCAGAACCTCAGGGTTCTCATTTGTTAAAAGCACATAGGGAGATGAGGATTAAGGTGGGTATTTCTATGACTCACCTGGACCATCAAGAACACAGAGTGGGGTGAACGGAGACGGTGAAGATATCTCTGCGCTTGCCTTGCCTCTTTGCCCCCCTTCTCTGGGCTTCTCTGTGATCTCAGAACATTCTTGATGGTTGTTTATCAGGGAAAGATCACACAGAGAAGCCAACAGAATGGCCAGGAAGCAGCCTGGGTGGGACTGAGGGTTGAGCATGCGCCTGTTCTCAACACGGGTAGAGGTGCCAGGGCAGAGGTGCAGCTCGGGAAGGCCCAATCCCCAAGGCAAGCGAATGGGCCATTTGCGTCAGAACTGAGGATCCCAACCCCCAGACCGGCGCTCTACAACAAGTCCAATTGCCCACGCCATCTCAACCTCCAGTTTCTCTACCACACTGAGGGGCAGGAGGAAGATGCGAGAGCTCGGGACCATCCAACCCGAGAGTGGATATAGACGCCCCGGGTTCTCTATGGTTTAGGAGCCAGCAGGCTGTCCTAACCCTTACCTGAACTATTCATCCAACAGCCCATCTATGTTTTGTTTGGTTTTAGCTTTCCACCACGCCTGCCGGCCCTAGTCTCCAACTGCACAGCCATGGAGGCCCTGGGTACTGGGAGCGACCGCACCTCCCCGGCCTCAGCCTCTGGAAATCTGGACTTGCGACGGCTGTCCACGCGCGCCGATTCAGCCTACAGCTCTTTGTCCGCGGCGTCTGGTGGTCCGGAGATGCGCACACCGTCCCCTAGCACCGAGCTCCTCCCTTACCTAGACTGGGACTACGTGCGCGTGGTTTGGGGCGGCCGATCCCCTACCCGGCAGGATGCTGTCCTTCCAACTACCCAGCGGCCCGAACCGGTAGTCGCTGGGCACAGTGGCCCGCGCCCCCCAGAGGTCCAAGGAAGCCAGGGGTCCCTGAGCAGACAGGACACCCCGCTGCTGTACGCGCTGGCCGCCGAGGCTGAGGCTGCGGCACGCCCCGCTGAGCCGCCCAGCCCCCCAGCCTCACGGGCCGCCTACCGTCAGCGGCTGCAGGGTGCGCAGCGTCGAGTGCTGCGGGAGACATCGTTCCAGAGAAAGGAGCTCCGCATGAGCCTGCCCGGCCGCCTGCGGCCCGCGGTACCTCCGCGGCCTCCCACGGTGCACGCGCGCTCCGCCTCCAGCTGCCACGAGGGAGGAGAAGCGGAGCCCGCACGCACCCCGGTCCGAGCGCTGGGTGCTGCCGACCGGGGGCGTCTGGCCAGCCAGCAGCGGATGTGCTGTTTCTCCGAGCCAGGCAAACTGCATCGCGTGGGTTGGAGCGGTGGACCCACGGGCGAGGGCTTGAGAGAGGCTTGCTCCACCCAGGAGTTGCCGCGTGGGGCGCCCGCTAAGTCCAGAGGGCTGCAGGAGACTCAGTCTCTAAGCTCAGTGGAGCTGGACTCCCCGTGCGTGAATCGTGGCCATGCCTGTAGGCCTGCGGGTCGGAGTATGAGCGTTTCAGGCGAGGTCATGAGTCTCCGCACGGGTTCAGAAAGGACTGTGGCCGCCCCTGGCCAGGTATGGAAGGGAAAGGCTGGTGGGCGAGGGAGGCATCTGGGAGAATGCTTTATTTCAGGCCACTGTTCCCCTTTCTAGGCTGTTCCTCAAAGGACAGAAACCCCGAGACCATTACTTCAGATCAAGCTTTCCAGGTGAGAGACATGGGACTCTCTGGGGACAGAGTTGTCTGGAGTCCACTTTCACAGACAGCTCTTACTTAAAAAGGAATCGCGGGTCCTGTATTCATTAATTTTCCTATTGTCCTGACCAAATTCCTAACAAAGGGGACTTAGAGAAGAAATACTTATTTTGGCTCAGGGTTGAAGAGAGTCGAGTCCATCATGGCAGGGAAGGCATGGATCCAGGGAGCGTGAGGCTTCTGGTCACTCTGCATCCGCAGTCAGGAAACAGATTCCTGCTAGTGCTCAGCTCTCTTTCTCCTTTTCCACTTTTTGTTCAGTCCAGAACCCGGGTCCACTGGATGGGACTTCCCTCTCCAGTGACACCTCTCTGGAAACTCCCTCACAGTTAGCCACAGATGTGTCTCCTAGGTGATTCCAAATCCAGTCACGCTGACAGCGGATTCATGGTTAGGAGACAGTCCACCTACCTCAGTTCGAGACTTCTGTCTTTTGCAAACTGCATGCTCTACTATTTCTATGGTGCAGTGGGAAAGTGACCTCTTTCCTGGTCACTGTAGGGTCCCTGCCTCTAGGTTCTTGACTCAGAAAGAGGCTGCAGTGGTGTGTCCTACAGAGGTCTTCCAGAGCAGCCCAGCTGGCTGTGGTCAGAGGGTCCCCGAGACCTTCATGGTGTCTACTCCGAACCCCTCTCTCCCCGATGATGATGTGTTCCTGGAAGAAGCCGAGACACCACCACCTCATGATTCCCATGCCCCCCAGGGGCTCCCAACCAGGTGAATCCCCACTGTGTCCAAGCACAGAGGGACACTTTCCTCACACACAAACATCTAGAAAATGCCAGAGGGCGGGGGACTCTCTCTTGTAGTGCCCAGGTGGTGGGGATGGGGGACAGGCAGCCCTTGAAAAGACAGCTGCTGTCTGCGCTGGAGCCTTTCCTGATTCAGCTCTTCCACCTCTAGGGATCTCCACACCTCTGACCAGCAGGATGAAAACAGCTTGAGCAAAACAGCTGTCCAGACCACAGCCTCAGCAGAGAGTCCCCTCCGCGAGGGCCCGGGGATCGCAAGAGCAGATGACGATTGGCAGGGGGTGAACGGTTCTGTGGGCTTCTCCAGACCCACAAACCGCAGCCCTCCTGGGACTAGAGATGATGACAACCCAACCTTTGACACTACCGGACCGCTGACCACTGGTTCCTCTACAGCTACAGAAAATAATCCCCTCAAGCCTCCTTCAGTTGATGTCCTGCGCCCTTCAGGCTCTGAGATTTCAGGAACCCCTCACCACACTTCTCTGACCTGGGGCCAGTCTGGACCTAAGCCAACCTGGCCTAGCCGGCATTTTGAGGCGCTGGTTCAGCAGCTGGCCAGACTGGATCCTTCTGTGAGTGACGCTTTTGCTGCCCAGCCCGGTCCAGAGCCACCTCTGGGTCTGCTGGATGGGCTCTTGCCTGCCACAGAGGTCTTGGCTGCCATGAGGCCAGCATTTGAGGAGGCTGGAGAAGAGGCTGCCAGAGCTTCGGAGGCAGGGTGAGCGCCAGCCAGGCACTAGGGACTCCTGATTCTCAGTCTGCAGTCTAGGGCAGGAAAAACTCAGAGACCTCTGCCTTTGTCCTCAGGTCCTGCAGAAGCCACTTCACCCAGGAACTGCTGACTACCCAGGAGGCATCAAGGTCGGAAAACTCTACCCTTCACCCTGTGCCTGACCAGTCAAGTGGCCAAGAACTCCCAAAATCAAACAGCATTCAGGCCGAGAAAGTGAGTCGGGGCGCGAGGGGGTGGGGGTGGGGCGGTGGGGGTTGAAAGCTGAGTGGGGCCGAGCTTAGTGTCTGGGAGAAGAACTCCCAGGCTTGGCCCAGTTCTTGAATAAACACCTAGTCCCTCTCTGCAGGTGGAGCTAGCCCGCCTCCTCCAAAAGATGCTCCAAGAGCTTCACGCGGAGCAGGAGCGCCTGCGGGGGAAGGCTGCAGACTGGACCCGATGTCATGGAGATCTGGAGGCTGCAGTGAGCCAAGCCTGTACACCCCGGGAGCTGGAACGGTTCCGTCGGTTCATGACTGATCTGGAGCGCGTGCTTGGTCTTCTGCTGCTGCTGGGCAGCCGCCTGGCCCGTGTGAACCTCGCCTTGGCCAGGGCGAGCTCAGACAGCGACTCTGATGAGAAGGTAAAAGAGGTTGAGGTTGGGGAAAGAGCTGGGCTTGGAGGGGCCTGCGGTCTACAGCCTAGGACCTTCCCCGGAGCAGCGGTGCTCACTGCGCCCTCTCCTGGTGGATCCAGGCTTCGCTGCTGCAGCGACTCCGGCTTCTGCTGCGGCAGCAGGAGGACGCTAAGGAGCTGAAGGAGCACGTGGCTCGGCGCGAGCAAGCCCTGCGGCAGGTCTTGGAGCGGGAGCTGCCCGAAGAGCATCTGCGCTCCTATTGTGTGCTGCTGGCCGCCAAAGCCAGGATCCTGTCCCAGCAGCGCAGCCTGGACGACCGAATCCGGTTCCTTAAGGAACAGCTGGACACCATCTGGAACGACCTCAGTCATCATCCCCTTTCTCCTGGACTGTCCTGGGCCCCAGGAATCCATCCTCTGGACACACCACTTTTTGCTACCCCTATCTAGTTACAGGTGGTGGAGGTGAGGAGTATTGTCCCAGCCTCACCCCCAACTGAGGTCATGCTATAAAGAGAGCTTTCCCTTGAGGGAATAGGGAGGTCTCAGAATAGGCATTCCCAGGACACATCTTCCCACGGTGTTCTCCTGTGGCCTCACTCAAGCTTGTAATTATTTGGGAATTAATTTATGGGTCTTAAAAACAGCAGTATTCAGCAGGGCAGTGATGGTGCACACCTTTGATCCCAGCACTCCAGAGGCAGGCAGATCTCTGTGAGTTCGAGGCCAGCTTGTTCTACTAAGTGAGTTCCAGGACAGCCTGGGCAGTTACACAAAGAAATCCTGTCTCAAAAAACCAAAACAACAACAAAAACCCACAACAAAATAAAAAAAACTGCAGTATTCAAACCTGGCCTGGTGATATAGCTGTAATCCCAGGTACATGAGAGGCTGAGGCACGAAGATTTCAAGTTCAAGGCCTACCTGGGCTTAGAAATGGAGCTAAAAGCCAGCCTGGGCAATTTAGACTGTGCCTCTTAATAAAATGTAAAAAGAGGGCTGTAGGGGGCTGGAGAGACGGCTCAGCAGTTAAGACCACTTGCTGTTCTTCCAGATGGGTTCGATTTCCAGCATCCATGTTATGTGGCTCACACCCACCTGTAACTCCAGTCCCAGGGGATCTGCACCCTCTGACCTGCACACAGGTGGTGCATAGACTACATGCAGGCAAAACACCCCCCAAATAAATAAAATTTTAAAATAATGTAAAGAGGAGGCTGCAGATACAGCTGAGTTGTAGAGTGCTTGCTTGACATGTGCGAGACCCTAGGTTCAATCCCTGGTACAGCATCAACAAAAATAAAGCAGGGTGAATGAACAAACCCTGCACACACCTCTTGTGGCGTCAAGTCCCTCTGTCAGAGTTGGTGGGAGGCAGAGCAGAGGGGTCGAGGTAGAACACTGCAGCTTGCGATGTAAAACAGTATTGTGTTTTATTTTCTAATACATTTTTGGAGAGAGGCATGTGTGGAATATTCCTTTACATGGTGTGAATATGTGTCACTATGTTGGGTTAATAAAGAAGCTGACTGGCCAATAGCTGGACAGGTAGAGAGGTTAGGCAGGACTTACAGAAAAAAAAAGAGCACAAAGAGGAGGAGTCTCTCAGAATCTGGAGGAGACACAGAGAGGAGGAGATAAACTTGTGCTGAGAAAACATGGCAGAGTGTAGATAAGAAATATGGGTTAATTTAAAATGTAAGAGTTAGTTGGGCAGTGGTGGTGCACACCTTTAATTCCAGCACTTGGGAGGCAGGGGCAGGTGGTTCTCAGTGAGTTCCAGGCCAGCCTGGTCTACAAAGAGTTCCAGGACAACCAGGATTGTTACACAGAGAAACCCTGTCTCGAAAAACCCAAGCTAAATCAAACCAAACAAACAAACAAAATAATAAAATAAAATGTGAGAGTTAGCTAGTAACAAGTCCGAGCTATTTGCCGTACATTTATAATTAATATTAAGTCTCTGTGTGTTTATTTTGGAGCCAGTGGTTCTAACAAAAACTCTGCCTACAGGCCTGTGTTGCCTGCATGGGTTGGGGAGGAATTGGGGGCGGGGGTTCATTGACAAACTACAGCAGTCCTGTCTGGCCAGAGTTGAACAAGGACTTGGCAGAATATCAGTCTGGCCCAGCAATGTCTGGGGAGAGGAAGAATCAGGTTAGAAAACAGGAGAGGTTGAGGGTCACTCCACTAACCACCAGCAATTGCTAACTGCCCTGGTAACTGGATCACCACCACAAAAGCTAGGGTCTTGGGCCAGTGAGACGACTCAGCTGATAAAAGGCCTTTCTGTGCAAGCCTGATAACCTGAGTTCAAACTCCAGATTCCACAGGAGAGAACCAGCTCCCAGAAGCTGCCATGGCATTCATATACTCATCCTCACACACATGGCTTTTTCCAACCATCACCAACCAACTACACCCCCCTCCAAAAACAATAAAACCCACTGGGTTTAGGGCCTCTCGTCACGGCACCTGCCAGGTCAAGTTGGAAGGTTTTTTTGAGAGCCATAAGTTACAGACCAGCCTAGCAACATATTGAGAGCCCTGAACACACCTCAAAACACAAACAAAACTGACCTGATCCAGCTGTTGGTCTGAAACAAGCTCTGGATCAGCCAGGCCAGAAGGGAGCAGAGGATGGGAGCGAAAGACAGACAATAGGGTAGCAGGAAATAGTGGGTGTGAAGCCTCGAGGCCCAGAAAGGCAGTGAGGGTTTATACTGTATTTGGGAAAGGCTGACCTTGGGGTGGTCTATGATAGTCCAAAAACACAGGACAAATCCCTCTCCTTTTGTGCAGGTGGAGCCCTGAGAGTACACAGAACCAGTTTTGCAGATTAACGTGAGACCAGCTTCAGTAACGAAGCTGCAAACACCAGGGATAAGAATATTTTCTCTCAAGGGCGCATGGTACTTTTGGAAGTTGAACACATCAAAAGGGGTGTGTGTGTGTGTGTGTGTGTGTGTGTGTGTGTTTAATACCACTGACCCCAAAGTGAGAACTCTCTGCTTCTGGGCTTGTTTTCTGATGTGTATTGTCACAAAATGCATCGGGTTGGGGATTTAAATGATCGTATTCATACTAAAAGCATTAGTTGCAACAGTCGGGCTATTGAGCACAGGACAAGTTCACATTGTGTCATTTTGTTAAAAAACATACGGGGATCCTGCTGAGGCCCTTGCGGGTTCTAACATTATGCTTTGCTTTTTGTTGCTTTGAACCCTGTGGGTGGGCCTGTACTCCAAGGCCATGACAGAGCCAGCTCACTTGGAGGAGTTTTCTGCATGGAAGATACTAATTTCTGCCTATTGCCCTACACAATGCCCTTTGCACGCTTCCATTATGATATTATTAGAAGCACATCTAGCAATGTCCACCAAGCCAGTGGAAAGTTGTGTATTTCAAAGCACTTCCAGCTTAGGGGTGGGAGTAGGGATGACTGCCATCTTCCAGCTTAATGAACCTTGCTTGGTTCTGTGCTGGATTTTTCGAAGGCAGAATAATGAAATTTCTGGGCTCAACCCTGCCAGTTACCAAGAGCCCCCCCCCCCCCTCCCAATAGGGCCACACTTCTAGCGCTTGTCTTTGTGTCTAGCCTGGTCTTGTCTCCTTCTTGCCTCAGTTTTTTTTTTTTCCTGTCCAATCGATGATTTCTTCTGAAGGCACTCAGGAGTTCACGACAGAGGTTCTGTATGGCATCCCATACTTCAGGATTTGGGGGTCGGGGGCCGGGTATATGAAACCCAATACATTGATTCTGCGGGGTGTACCGCCAGCAGAGGGCACTGTTCCCTTACCATGGAAGCTTCCACCCACACTGGCCACCCGCAGCCTGGCGATCTCGCACATGCTCCAGGCAGGCCTTGGGGATTTGGCCTGGCTCTGATGGGCAATGTCCCTATTGGGCTTGAAAACTGGAACTGAGCCTTTTGCTTCTGTCAGAAAAAAAAATCTGGCTAGCTAAGAAGGAAAAGGCTGGCTCGCTTTTCACGGCCACCAAGCCTACGTTGGAAAATTGTTGACTGAATGAGATAGGCCGCAGAGGGAAGGCGGAGATGTGGATCCAAAGCATCCATCCTGGAATCAATCTGTCCGCCGCCTCCGCAGCTTGAGTGGTGACTCGGTGTCATATACGCCTTCGGCTGCTGGAGGTGCGCTTTGCGGGATGTTTGGCTTGGGCTGTAGTTGCTGGGCAACAGGCATCCCCGCGGCCTCCCGCTCATCCCGCCCCCGCTGCTCCTCCTCCTCCTAAGAGTTTAATTGGTGTACTTTTTACTTTCATACAGTAAATTGGAAATGGAATGGGGAAGCTGTGTTCCTCGGCACCCCAAGCTGTCGAGAACATTCTGCTCGTTACAAAACGTACTTAAGCCAGCGACTAGCGGAAACTCTGGGGGTCCTCACTGAGACTGATGGAGGCGCTGGCCATTCAGATGGCAGAGGCTCAGGGGGAAGTTTAGGGCAAATGCACTGTGCCCAAGAGAGGTGAATGGTGGCGGTTGAGAAGGAGAGGACACTTACTGTGAAGAAATTACTGTCACCGACAGACTGTTATCTTTGGTATTTAAATCGCTCTGCGTTTCCCACCAAGAGAATTTTTTTCCTCCATGGGAGAGGGATGGATTAAGACATCTTTCCCCGCCCTCACCTCTCCTTCCCTCTTGTTCTGCTATGCCCTGCCCTTTTCTTTATTGGCTCCTTTTCCTCCCTCTTCCCTTTCCACATCCTCCCCTCCCTGGCTCCCTTTCGCTTTCCCTCAGAGGTTCAAGTCCAGAGGTGTGGCAGTTCCCCACGGTGAGGCCAGTTCCTGAAGACAAAAGGCCACCTGGAGAGGAATAAGTAATCTATTTATGAGACCATTTCAGAAGATCACACAATTTCTTCCAGAAAAAAAAAAAAGCCTTTTTTAAAATAAGATTTATTCATGTTTTATTTTGTGTGCCTTTTGCCTGCCTGTATGTCTATGCACTGCATGCATGCTTGGAGAAGAGAAGAAGAAATCGGATCCCCTGGATCTGAAGTTACAGATGGTTGTGAACCACTATGTGGATGCTGGAAACAGAACCCAGGTCCTCTGCCAGAGCAACCAGTGCTCGTAACCACTGAGCCACCTCTCTAGCCCGTGGGAGCATCTTTATAAAGACTGGCAGGTGCTTTCAGCTGACTTGGTGGGAGTTTAGGTGGGTAAGGCAAGAATAGTTGAGGAATGTAAGTTAAGAAAGACAGTGTTCTTGGGAGGCAGAAGCAGGCAGATGTTTGTGAGTTCGAGGCCAGCCTCGTCTACAAATCGAGTTCCAGGACAGCCAGGGCCACACAGAGAAACCCTGTCTCAAACCATCCCCCAAAAGGAGGAAAGACAGATGGGTAAGTAGATAAAGGCCCCAGATGCCAGGCCTAACAAGCTGGGTTTCCTCTCTGGAACCTGCACAGCAGAAGGAAAGACCCGATTCCTGAAAGTCATCCTCCAACTTCCACACGTGCGTCATGTCACGTGCATGCCCACACACATCCACACATAGACACAAAATAAATAAAAATGTAATAAAATACTGAAAGAATGATATTGTTGATTCTGAAGATGATAGTTATTATTTTGAGACAGGACCTCAAGTAGCCCAGGCTGGCCTTGACCTCCGTATGTAGCGACACTCAGGATGACATTGAATCCCGGCCCTTCTGCCTTCCCCTCATTCGGGCACAGGTATGTACCACCAGACTCACCTTCTCTTGAGTCTATTGTAATAAAATGTTTTGAGACAGAGTCTCACTGTGTAGTCCTGGCTGGCCTGGAACTTGCCATGTAGACCAGGCTGGCCTGGGACTCACAGAGATAGACACTCCCGATTCTGCCTTCTGAGCACTGGGATTGAAGGCAGACACACACATGTCTGGCTTAGATTAAAAATTACAATATTTTAGACGGGCGGTGGTGTCGCACACCTTTAATCCCAGCACTCGGGAGGCAGAGGCAGGCGGATCTCTGTGAGTTCGAGGCCAGCCTGGACTACAAAGTGAGTTCCAGGAAAAGGCACAAAGCTACACAGAGAAACCCTGTCTCAAAAAAAAAAAAAAAATTACAATATTTTTATGGCACACGGTGAGTGTATACACTGACTACATAAATTCCAAGATGGTTCCATGGAAAGTTTCTATTACAGATACAAGGGAAAGTACAACCAGGGACATCTGGAAGAGTCTAGAGCAGGGAGAGAAAGCAGTAGAGTGAACATGGCCAGCAGACTGGACCTGCCATGGGGGGGCGGGAGGTAAAGACAGTGTCAGCAAAGGAGACCAGGAGAGTATGCAGCTGAAGTGGTAGCCTTAGAAGAAGAATGAGAGGCTGGGCTGGGGAGCCCACGAGCTGGAGAGGTTTAGAGTAGGGGTGAGGTGAGAAGAGCCAGGATGCCAGCATGGACTCTGACACTGGTAACAGGTACTTGTGATACTCAGGGACCTGGAGGCCAGCATGTTGTCATGCTGTTAGGCACCACAGATAGCCATGTGCTCCTTTTGCCAGTGACAAGGGGACTGGCCCCTTCATAGTTCCTGAGGAGTGCTGCTTTTGTCCAGTCGCCAGAATCTGGGCCTGACAGCAAGACCCTGGCTCAAAAACAAAACAAAACAACCTATTTTATGTGTATGGGTGTTTTGCCTGCATGTATGTCTGTGCCTTATAACAATGCCAAGGGGTGGAGCAGAAGACCTCCCCCTTGCTAGTTACAGTCACCTGGTACCCAGGCCCCTGGTCCAGTCAACCTCTTACGCAGTCCTGCTGGGTACAGCCACTAGGAAACCTAGTGGACTCCAACAGCGGATCACACCGTGTCCACAATCAGGAGGCAGAGAGAGATGAATGCAAGCATGTTGCTGCTCAGCGCCCCTTTCCTATTCAGTCAATATAATCAAGGTCATCCCACACAGGCACGCCCAGAGGCCCATTTCTCCGTTGATTCTGGATTCTTTCAAGTTGCTAGCACTCACCACCACAATGGTTAGTGCTGGTGAGACCAAGATGCCACTCTGCCACTTACTGGAAGTGAGCCTGGACAAGTTTCTTCCAACTTTTGCAGCCTTTGTTTTCCTGACTTAAAATCTAGACACTGACAGGCAGGGGACATGGCTGGGGACATGGTTGGGGACGTGGCTGGGGACATGGCTGGGGACATGGCTCAGTACTTAAGCGCTTGCTGAGCAAGACAAATACCAGAGTTCAGAGCCCCAGAACCCATATTAATGCCAGGCGGGCATGGTGGTTCACGTGGAATCCTAGCCTCAGAAGGCAGAGACAGAGGATCCCTAGACCAAGCTGGCTATGGAGACTAGCCATATCCAGGAATTCTGGGTTGATTGAAAGGCCCTGTCTGACTCATTGTATAAAGTGAGAGAGCAATTGAAAATTATTTCAGCTCTCAACCACGGGCCTCCAAGTGCATATGTACCCGTATTCACCACCCACCAGTGTGCCTATACATATGCACACATGACAAGCACACACACACACACACACACACACACACACAAATGGGGTGAGTGAGGAAAACATCTATACCATACACATGGCCTAGTTAATAACTGTGACCTATGGGAACTGTGCCTGGAACGTACTTAACAGACACAGCTTTCAGACGCATTACCCATGCCCTGGGTCTTCATCAGGCAAGGGAGGCTCGTGCCAGAAGAAACCCCACCTCCATCAAAGGCCACGTTACACGTTAGCAAGCTCGCTGTGGCTGTGACTCACACACATCTACAACAACTAACTTGTCTTCCAGTGAAAGGACTCACTCTCCTCCTGTGACAACCTAAATTGCCTTGATGGTTCATTTTTCTATTACATTTATTTATTTATTTATTTACGTGTGTCTGGGTATATTCCATGGTGTGTTTGGGGGGTGGGGGTGGGGTTGGGGGGGTGGGTGGGGTTTATTTGTGTGTGGGTGCAAATGTGTGTGTGCACATGTATGCCTACATGTGGTTGCCAAAAGACAACCCCTGGTACTTTTCCTTAGATGTTGTCCACTTGGGTTTTTCATTTTGTTTTCTCTCCTGTGGATTTTTGTTTTTGTTTTGTTTGGAGATGGGGTCTCGCTCATTAGCCTGGAACTCACCAGAGGCTGGGCTGGCCGGCCAGTGAGTTCCAGGGGACCACCTGTCTGTTTCTACTCCCCCAGCACTGAGGTTACAAAGATGTGCCACCACACCTGGGCTTTTAAAGTTATTCAGATTTATTTATTTGTGTACATGAGTGTTTCACCTGTATGCCACTGGAGTGCCTGATGCCCGTGGAGGTCAGAAAAGATGTCTGATTTTCCGAACTGAAGTCCAGAGGTTGTGAACCACCGTGCAGGTTCTGGGAACCAAATCCCAGTCCTCTGGAAGAGCAGCCAGTGTGCTTATCCCCTGAGCTGCCTCTCCAGTCCCAACAGCAAGCTTTTGGTTTGTCTGTTTGTTTTGTTTGTTTTGCAACAGGGTCCCTCTGTATAGCCCTGACTGGCCTGGAACTCACTTTGTAGACCAGGCTGGCCTTGGATTCACAGAGATCCACCTGCCTCTGCCTCACAAGTGCTAGGATTAAAGGCAGGTCCCTCTACATCTGGCCACCTGAATTTATTTTTTTTAATATGTGTTATAAGTATCTAATTCAGGTTCATCTATTTGCAGAGCAAGCCCTTTACCAACTCCGGCCCCCAACTTATGATTTCTGTTAAAAATTAAAGCTGTGGTTCTTGCAAACTTCCCACATGCTGTGATTGTCACTGACTTTCCTCACAGTTCCAGAATAGTCTTGACCTGTAAGGAAACAGCAATGGTTCCTAAGACCGGAGCTGTGGGTTTATTAATTCTTAACTCTTAGCAAAGGCTTTCTTGCAGACTCTTCCAGGGGCTGAAGTAGCTCTCATGGGAGGTGAGTTCTTGGTACTCCTGCTTCCCTTTACAGCTCAGCTCACCAGGATCTTGTCTCTCAAGGCACATCCCACCTTTCCCGGGACCTTTGTCAACCCACTTCAGTCAGGCTTTTCCTTCACCACAGAAAATCTCGAATGTTTCATTCTGTCTCCTGGAGCTCCTCAGCTACGAAAATTGCTGTGATTACTGCCTCCCCGCAGTTTTCCTGCAGAGGTAGAAGATCTAATTTGCATTTTAGAATAGTTCATGCAGACTAGCGTTCCAGGCGAGGGAAGTAAGAAGGATGGCTCGGGCATGCACTTATCTGTGGGCCGTGGCTATAATGCCTGTGTGATGGGTTCCTTTCCTTTGCAGAGAAATCTGAACTCTTTGGATGAAGAATGCTTGGAAGAGGCAGGGGAAATATAAGGGAAGGGAAGACATTACATAGATAAAACAGAAACAGGATGAAGCTAGTGGGTAATGTTTGCCCAGTAAGAGAGACACCCTGAATTCAGTCTCTAGCCCTGGGTGGCAGGGTGGTTTGATGGTGGTGGTGGTGGTGGTGGTGGTGGTGGTGGTGGTGGTGGTGGTGGTGGTGGTGGTGGTGGTGGTGGTGGTGGTGGTGGTGGTGGTGGTGGTGGTGTGGTGGTGGTGTGGTGGTGGTGGTGGTGGTGGTGGTGGTGGTGTGGTGGTGATGGTGGTGGTGGTGGTGGTGGTAATGGTAATGGTGTTGGTGGTGGTGGTGGTGGTGGTGGTGGTGGTGGTGTGGTGGTGTGGTGGTGGTGATGGTGGTGGTGGTGGTGGTGGTGGTGGTGTGGTGGTGGTGGTAGTGGTGGTGATGGTGGTGGTGGTAGTGGTGGTGGTGGTGGTGATGGTGGTGGTGGTGTGGTGGTGGTGGTGGTGGTGGTAGTGTGGTGGTGGTGTGGTGGTGGTGGTGGTGATGGTGGTGGTGGTGGTGTGGTGGTGGTGGTGTGGTGGTGATGGTGGTGGTGGTGGTGGTGGTAATGGTAATGGTGTTGGTGGTGGTGGTGGTGGTGGTGGTGGTGTGGTGGTGTGGTGGTGGTGATGGTGGTGGTGGTGGTGGTGGTGGTGGTAGTGGTGGTGATGGTGGTGGTGGTAGTGGTGGTGGTGGTGGTGATGGTGGTGGTGGTGTGGTGGTGGTGGTGGTGGTGGTAGTGTGGTGGTGGTGTGGTGGTGGTGGTGGTGATGGTGGTGGTGGTGGTGTGGTGGTGGTGGTGTGGTGGTGTGGTGGTGTGGTGGTGTGGTGGTGGTGTGGTGGTGGTGGTGGTGGTGGTGGTGGTGGTGGTGGTGGTGGTGTGGTGGTGGTGGTGGTGGTGATGGTGGTGGTGGTGGTGGTGGTGAATGGTGGTGGTGATGGTGGTGATGGTGGTGGTGGTAGTGTGGTGGTGGTGTGGTGGTGGTGGTGGTGATGGTGGTGGTGGTGGTGGGGTGGTGGTGGTGGTGGTGGTGATGGTGGTGATGGTGGTGGTGGTGGTGTGGTGGTGGTGGTGGTGGTGGTGGTGGTAGTGTGGTGGTGGTGTGGTGGTGGTGGTGGTGGTGATGGTGGTGGTGGTGGTGTGGTGGTGGTGGTGGTGGTGGTGGTGGTGTGGTGGTGTGGTGGTGTGGTGGTGTGGTGGTGTGGTGGTGGTGGTGGTGGTGGTGGTGGTGGTGTGGTGGTGGTGGTGATGGTGGTGGTGGTGGTGGTAGTGTGGTGGTGGTGTGGTGGTGGTGGTGGTGGTGATGGTGGTGGTGGTGGTGGGGTGGTGGTGGTGGTGGTGGTGGTGATGGTGGTGGTGGTGATGGTGGTGATGGTGGTGGTGTGGTGGTAGTGTGGTGGTGGTGTGGTGGTGTGGTGGTGGTGTGGTGGTGGTGGTGGTGGTGGTGGTGGTGGTGGTGGTGGTGGTGGTGGTATGTGTGCCACATCATGGTCTAGCAGGAGAAAGTGCTTGCCCCGCAAGCCTGACAACCCACATTCAATCCTGGACCTCACAGTGGGAAAGCAAACTCACCCCTGAAAGTTGTCTTCTGACCTCAACACGTGCTCTGTAGCACATGAGGATCTACGTTCCCTCCTCACACACAGTGACACAATAATATTTTCAAGATCTCTTTTTATTTGTGTGTACGGGTGTGTGTCCATGTAGAGGTATGGGGTCCAGAGGTACAGGAGGTTGTGAGATGCCTGATGTGGGTGCTGGGGACCAAACCGGGGTCCATTGCAAGCGCATTTCATGCTGTTCATCGCTAAGCCATTCCTCCAGGCCCAGCAATAACATTTCTTTAGATAAGGGAAACCAATTATAGCTAAGAGAAGTGCACCTTACACAAGCAGAAATAAAAGCAGGAACTGTTTATTTCATTGCTTAAATCATTCCATGAATGACTGCTGGGTTGTCTTCAGTGATTCCAAAGGTCCCACTGACATGTAATGGGGCGGGAGCCACACTCCCCTGTGACACAAGAACCATTCAGTATAGCTGATAACATGCAAACATAATCTTCAGAAACAGAGCAACGTCATGACAGGATACAAGAAGCTGATTGATAAATAGATCTCACATCTTTTTTGTTTTTTAAGCGGGGGAAGGGTACTGTTATGATTCTACTGTGCCCAACCGGAAATCTCGACCATACCCACAGGCCTGCTCCATTCACAGGAAGGAGCAAAGGTCCAGAAGTTAAGCTACTCATTCTAGATCTGCGTTTGCTGGACTAAGGTTCTGCATTTGCTATTTCAAATGGTTTTTGAAAAATGGATATCATACACCTATTTGTTCACAACTTTCATATAAAAGAGTAATGATCATTTCAATTACTATTAGTTTTTTTTCTGGAGTAATAATTTTTTTCTTTGAATAGTCACCCATTGCACTGAAAACCACAGATTCAGAATTCACAATTAAATCACAATTTAAAAAAATTGAAATTTCATGCCAAATCAAAGTAGCCACGGGTTAGTGTGAAACACATTTACATTTCAGAGTAGTTTAAAATTATTTACCAAAATGTCTCTTTTCTCTGTTAAATCACGTTTACTCTCAAGATGCACTTCTTTTGGTTTGTTTGATTTTGCTTGTTTGGGGTTTTTTTTTGGGGGGGAGATTGTTTGTTTGTTTTGTTTTGAGAGAGTCTCTCTGTGTAGCCCTGGCTGTCCTGGAACTCACTTTGTAGACCAGGCTGGTCTAGAACTCACAGAGATCTGCTTGCCTTTACCTCCCAAGTGGTAGGATGAAAGGCGTGGGTGACCATGCCCAATCACACACTTGTTTCTCAGTATTTGATGTTCACAGTACAACTGGAATTGGTTACATTCATTAGGGTCACAACGGTGTTCCATGCTCAAGATTTCAGAATCTGTGCTGCCTATGATGAGGTAGATAAACTTTAGTGTTGTTGGCTAGGACCAATTTCCTTTAGACTCAACTTTTTAAAAGATAGATTTCCAAAATAGTCAGCAAAAGACTGAAAATGTCTTTGCACTTTGCCTAAAAGTGGAAAAAATAGAATTTCAAAAGGTATTATCAAAGTTTTCCGTACCTCATTTTAATTTAAAATCAGAATAAAAGCATCCAATTACAAAGCCACTACAGATCTTAAAGTCACCATCTTTGAACATCTAGAGAGCCTGGCTCGACTTCTGAATTGGGAGATCTGTCCACACGAAGGCCTCTGGTTAACACCTCCAGGGGCCAGACCAGCTGCTGCCCCTTAGCATGTGACCCCAAACGTCAAGTCTCCTCCAAGTTCAGGCCTAACTGCTTGGTTTCTTCATAGGAGCCTCTCCCAGGAGACAAGAATCCAATTCCTGTACACACATCAAAGTTCAGACAGAATGGGGAGGCCCATCTGGGTACGACAGGCTGCAATGGGTGAAGTTGGAAGTGAGACCCAGGCTGCAGGTGTCTGGCCTGCCTTGGACAGGCTTAGATGGTATGGCACAGGCCCTGGTTGGTCAACCAAGGCATTGGTAGCTTAAAGGCCATTCAGGTTGGAGGGGGCAGACTGGGCATTAATCCAGCTAAAGGCCCCGGGGTGGGTCGACGAGAGATTTCGTGGAAGGAGGGCAGGCCACCACGGATCTTGGTCTTCTTTCGGGGAGCCATGGGCGAGGCACCCAAGAATTTGCTGAAGGAGCTCGACTTCTTCAAGCCACGGGCCAGGTCCTGGAGCATCAGGTCGTCGGCCAGGACGCCCAGAAACGCGCTAGTGGTGGAGCTGAGGATGGTGGCGGCCACCTGCACGGGGTGCCTCGACACAAGGCTCCCACTGCCACCACTGGCCGCATCAGGCTCCGTCGTGGTTCGCAGGCCAGGGTCACCAAGTAAACGCCGCAGCGCGTAGGAGGAGCCAGGCTTCAGGTACTGGTAGGCACGACGGCCGCTGTAGTCGCGGACATGCACTTGGGCGCCCAGACGTACCACTAAAAGCACGGCTGCATCCTCGTGGCCGTGCAGGGCCGCCAAGTGCAGCGGCGTGTAGCCACCGTGTGAGCGCGCGTTCACGTCCACAGGAGCGCCTCCACGCCGGGCGACCTCCACCAGCTGCAGAGCCATCTCCCGGTCGCCGCTCTTGGCTGCCCAGTGTAGAGCGGTGAAACCCGACATGAAGTCACGCTTGGCAGCCAGGCCGCTGTCCCGCAAGAGCAGCCCGTGCAGCTGGTGGCTCCAATGGCCGCTGGCCGTGCGCACCAGCCACTCGTGCTCTGTGGGCTCCAGGGGCACCGCGGGCGGCGGCGGCGGCGCGGCAGGCACCTCCTCCATATCGGGGCTCAGCAGGCGCGGGCCGGCGCGCGACAGGCGCCTGAGATGAGGGGAGCGGCCGGGTCCCAGGTGCAGGCCCAGACCCGACTCCTCTACCGAGAGCCGCCGCAGGAGCATCGGAGAGGCCCGCGGACTCGGTTCCTCCGACCGCTGCCGGCGCAGGCCTTGCTCCTCCGCGCGGATCCGCAGCGCCGCGGGGCCGGGGACCACGCAGCGCACCGGCAGCATGCAGGGCTTCTGCGGTGGCACTTGCGCCCTGGGAGGTGCAGGCTCCGGGTCTGGCGACTCTGTGCTTGGCGAGGCTGCCCCCGACGGCACACTGGCCGGTGCGGCTACCTCGGAGGCTCCCTCCGAGGGCCAGGATAGCTCCTGATCCTCGGGTTCCCCGGGCTGTGGCGCTGAGTCTGATGGAGCCCCAAGCTGGGTGACCCCTGAGGGTGGGGACCTCGAGGCATGCTGTAGCTCCGATGATGAGGACAAGTCCTCCAGCGGTTCCTCGGACGGCTGTGGGGAAAGGGGAGCTCCGGGGACGCAGTTGTCCTCCGCTGGGACGGCAGTGCACTCGGCCTGTGTGGCTGGCACCCCAGGGCTGGAGGGGTGCGGGGGCTCTGGTCCCTCCCGCGGCCGCGGCTTCTTTCTCAGCACCACGAACTTGACCCCGTCCAGCTCCTTCACCACCGCCACGTTGTTGACGAACTTCTTAAAGCGGTCCCTGCGGGCTGCGCGGCAGCGCGGGTCCCCTGCGTCCAGCAGCGGCTTGAAGCGGCTCAGCAGTTCCGAGTTGCGCACCTGCCCGCCGTGCTCCAGCAGGAAACCCAGCACCGCCGCCTGGCTCACCCCTGCGGCTGCTGCGGCGGCAGCGGCTGCGGCTGCCAGCGCCATGCTCGATCCCTGCGCCTCCCGGATCGCCCCAGCCGCCTCGCCAGGCTCACCTGGGGCTCGGATCCCCGAAGCTGGACTGCAGTCACGCCCTCCCCGCCGCACTCCGGGCGAAGGGCGCTTGGGGCTCCTGCCCTCCTCCTGCGCCTGGCCGGGCCCCCAGCTTGGGGGGTAGGTTGCTGCCGAGAGGTCCTATCCAATGGGTGCTGGGCTCCATGCCCCTGAGCGGTGCTCGGCTTACAGGTGACAGCTGCCACTGGAGGTGCGGAGGGAATGGGGGAGCGGAACCTCTCTGAGCTGCCCCCACCCCAGCCGCGGAATTAAAGGCGCAGCGCTGCTCTTCAGCTCCACTCCTGGTTGCTAAGTGGGTGTGTTCCCTGGGGATGTTGCTGTACATGGGCGAGGCGTGGTTATTTATTCCTTTCAGCAGTATTTACCACAAAATAAAAGCAACGTTTTACATATGTATCTCCTTGCAATATATATATATAATGTTGCATCAATAATGCTTCAATTTCTGATGCGTTTCATACAGGAAAATGGAGTCATGAAATTCACAGAGAACAATTCGCTGTGTGTGACGTTGAATGCATGGTACTCGGGGATCACAAAAGGTTTAGAGCAGTTTTCTCATGATAAAATAATACTGTTTTAAAGGTGGAGCTTTGCAAGTTGCATTTTTTATTATTCTTTGAGTAGTGTGTGTGTCTGTGTGTGTGTGTGTGTGTGTGTGTGTGTGTGTGTGTGTGTGTGTGTCTTGTAGGTCAGAAGCCAATCAGTTCTGGCTTTCCATCATGGACTCTGGAGCTCGAATTCAGGTCATTGGGTGTGGCGGCAGGCACTTTTACTCACTGAACTATTTCAAACACACCCCTTTATTTTGTCTCTATGTGTACCCCAAGTTGGTATGGACCTTGCAAAGCCACTGCCTCAGTGTTCTGAGTGCTAGATTATAGGTGTGTACCAGCAGGGTTGCCAAAAATAGCCCATTTTAACGTAGGACTTCAGGGCTGGGGATTTAGCTCAGTGGTAGAGCGTAAGGCCCTGGGTTCGGTCTTCAGCTCAGGAAAAAACAAACAAACAAACAAAAAACATAGGACTAGGAATAAACCCCCAGGAAAACACAAAGAAGGAAAAAATACCACCAGAAATGGCCATTAACATTTTAAAGTATTTTCTTCCACTATGTATGCATATGTCTGTTATATTTTAAAGTAAAAAGGCAAAGTAGGAACTATACTGAAGCATTAAGTATGGAACCCAAGGCCTCCCAAATGCCTGACTACACCATCGCACCTCCAGCCCAAGCTGGTTTTTTTGTTTGTTTGTTTGTTTTTGTTTTTGTTTTTTTTTTTTTTTTTTTTTTGAGACAGGGTTTCTCTGTGTAGTTTTGCGCCTTTCCTGGGACTCACTTGGTAGCCCAGGCTGGCCTCGAACTCACAGAGATCCGCCTGGCTCTGCCTCCCGAGTGCTGGGATTAAGGGCTTGCGCCACCACCGCCCGGCCAGCCCAAGCTGTTTTTAAAACTTCAGTTATATCACAAATATTTATTGAGGACGTAACTTGTGCGGGACCTTTTCAGGCCTTGATATATGTTAGGAGAGATAAAAGCTTCGGCATAGCAGAGTTCGTTTATCAGGAGGAAACAGGAGTGAGAAAGCTGTGTAACATGCTGTGTGAGTTACAGCACACACTACACATACTATAGGAAACAGAGTGTGGGCAGACTCAACAGGGACAGGCTGGGAGTCTGAGCCAGGCAGTCAGGGCAGGATTCATGGAGAAGGTGAAACTGGGAGACAGCTTCAGGTTAGGGATTTATGCAGATGGGAAAGAGCTTTTACAGAGGAGGACGCCGGCAGGGTGGGGGCGGGGCTGCTTGTTTCCTGTTTGTTGTTTTCAACTTTAATTTATGTGTGCACACATGGCGGGCACAGGCATGCCACGGTGCAGAAATGGAGGTCAGAGACTTCATCCAGGACCTGTCTCCTTTCACCGTGTGGATTCTGAGAGGACACCTCCGCTCAGCCACCTTGGTGTTTTGTTTGTTTTCTGAGAAAGTCTCTCATATGACTCCTGCACAAGGTCTCAAACTCCTGCAGAGGCTGTCCTTAAACTCTGCCTTCACCTCCTAAACGCTGAGATTACAGGCTGTGACACCGTACCAGCCTCGTGTGTGTGTGTGTGTGTGTGTGTGTGTGTGTGTGTGTGTGTGTGTGTGTGTGTCCCAGATTATCCTGAAACTCACAGTCCTCCTGCATTATGCTTAGTGCTGGGATCACAGGTGTGTGCCATCAGGCTGAGGGTTTCTTGTTTTTTTTTTTTGTTTTTTTTTTTGTTTATTTTTTTTGTTCTTGTTTTTGAGACTAGGTCTCGATATGTAACCCTAACTGAAACTTACTATGTAGACCAGGCTAGCCCAAACTTATCCACCTGCATCTGCCAATACCTGAGTGCCGGGAATTAAAAAGTATGTGCCATTAGGCCTGGCCCACTATGCTGGGTGTTAGAGTAGTTTGAATAGTATTTTTTTTTTTTTTTTTTTTTTGAGACAGGCTTTCTCTGTGCCCTGGCAGTCCTGGAACTCAATTTGTAGTCCAGGATGGCCTTGAACAGAGATATCTGTCTGCTTCTGCTCCAGAGTGCTGGGATTAAAGGCATGTACCATCATCCCCGGCTAGTTTTGTTTTATTTATGTGCATTGGTGTTTGCCTGCACGTATGTCTGTGTGAAGGTGCCAGATCCCTGGAACTGGAGTTACAGACAGCTGTGAGCTGCCATGTGGATGCTGAGAATTGAACCCGGGTCCTCTGGAAGAGCAACCAGTGCTCTTAACTGCTGTTAAAGGGCCATCTCTCCAGCCCTTTGTTTTTGTTTGTTTGTTTGTGTTTTGTTTTTTAACTTGAAATTTTAATCTAATTTTATGTGTACGAGTGTTTTGCCTGCCTGTATCTGTGCACCACATGCATGCCTGCTGCTAACAGAGGCATCAGCTTCCCAGGAGCTCAAGTTATGGGAGGTTATGAGCTGTGTCATGTGCATGCTGGGAACTGAACTCAGAAGAGTAGCAAATGTTCCTAACCTCTGAGCTATCTCTCCAGCCCCATCATCTCCTTATGCTGTTATAAATATTTTCTCAGTTGTCATTTAATTTTATTTTCTGAAGACATTCATTTAGACAACTAGATTTCTTTGTAATTATTGCATCTTTTCCACTGAAAATGCAAAACAGGAAAGCATCTCTACCGTGTAAAAGAACTTTAAGAACCAATGTCTCCTGTATTGTCCAGCAGGAAGATTTTGTATACATTTGTTTTATTAGTTTTGTTTGTACACTTGTGTGAGCACAGGCACCTTCATGCCTCTGCACGTGTGTGGAGGTCAGAGGACAACTCTCAGAGCCAGTTTTCTCCTGCCCCCACGTGGGTCCCAGGGACTGAAGCTGGGTCTACAGCCTTGGTGGCAAAGCACTTTTATCCACTGGGCCATCTTGCTAGCTGGGCCTATGTGGTTTTTTTTTGTTGTTGTTTTGATTTTTTTAACCATGTAATGTTACTGGGGCAGGATAAAAAAGATGGGAAATTATGGGAACAAAGGAAGGGAAAGGACCCTGGAGTCTGGCTGAGGTCTCTCACCACTGAGAATCAATAATTTCAGCACAATTAATATCTGATATGAAGATTGTGGACAAGGAGCTAATATTGCTTTTATATAGAGATATTTTGCTTTACAATAATAATGAAAAACCAAGCATGGTGTCACACTCATGTTTAATCCCAGCCTTCGGGAAGCAGAGGCAGGCAGATCTCTGAGTTTGAGGTCAGCCTGCTCTACAGAGCAAGTTCTACAGCCAGGACTACACAGAGAAACCTGTCTCAAAAAAAAAAAAAAAAAGCCAAACAAAAACAAACAACTACAATAAATAATGAGCCAGGCTGCCTAAATGTATATGACTTAGCTAGGGCCTAGTTCTATAGTTGTTTTTTTTTTTTTTTCACTCTTTACTCTCTTGGAGGCCCACCATTCAGCTCCCAAATAATCACACAGAGACTTATTTTTTCTTATAAGTGCCCGGCCTTAGCTTGACTTATTTCTAGCCAGCTTTTCTTAATTTAAATTATCCCATCTGCCTTTGCCTCTGAGCCTTTTCTTTCTCTATTTCTGTATATCTTTTCTTTCCTTCTTATTCTGTGTCTGTCTGGGCACCTGAGTGGCTCCCCTCCCCCTCCCTCCCTCCTTTTCTGGCTCCTCCTTCTTCTTTCTTCCCCTCCAGTTTATTCTCTCTGCCTGGCAGCCCCAGGTGTTTCTCTCGCCTGCCTCTTTATTAGACCAATCAGGTGTTTCAGGCAGACAAAGTAACACAGATTCACAGAGTTAAACAAATACAACATAAAAGAATGTAACATGCCAGGCAGTGGTGTCACACGCCTTTAATCCCAGCACTCGGGAGGCAGAGCCAGGCAGATCTCTGTGAGTTCGAGGCCAGTCTGGTCTACAGAGTGAGATCCAGGACAGGCACCAAAACTCCACAGAGAAACCCTGTCTTGAAAAACAGAACAAAACAAAACAAAACAAAACAAAAAAAAACAAACAAAAAAAAAACAATGTAACACATCTTTAACTAATATCCTACAACATAGTTTCTCTCCAAGACATTTTCTGGGGCTCTCACCAGCCAGGTTTTGCTTACAGTGGAGACATCTGGTCTTGCTACATTCCCATGACCCTAAATTCTACTAGATGACCTGCAATCCTGTCGGGTACCCCTCAGGAACCACCTGCGACCTCATTTAGGTTTCTGACAAACTCTTTAAAGGCAATAACTTCAAAAGCCACTAGAATGGTTTATCTGACTGTTACAAAGACAATTAAATGCTATTTTTCTTTCTTTTTTTTTTTTTATTGATTCTTTGTGGATTTCACATCATGCATTCCAACCTCTCTGCCCTTGCAACCTCCCCCCGCCAAAAAAAAAAAAAAAAATTTAAAAGAAAAACCAAACAAAATGAGAGACGGGGGCGGGGGGAGAATCTTGTTGTGGAAACTGTAGTGTGGCCTGTTGACTCACACAGTTTACTCCTTAATCTGTTCATCTACTTGCAAGTGTTCATTGCCACGAGTCATTCATTGGTCTGTTCCTGGTCTGGTCCGAGGCCTCTGGCTTCTGCTACACCACCAATACACGGATAATGGGCTCTCACTGGGGCTCCTCTTGCCTATCCTGTTGTCCTGTGTCATGGAGATCCTGCTGTTTTGGATCTGTAGGTTCATCCCCTTCACCTGCTCCAACAGTTCACAGATGAGGTGGATGTTGGGGTGGGCCATCTCTTAGCTCTGGTTCTGGGCCTGGGTGGTAGCTGAGTTGGTCAGCCCGCCAGCTTTCCCTCATCCTCTCTACCCCGCTCTCCAGCACTGCCTCCTCCAGCTCACCCAGGGCAGCCTGCAGCAAGGAGCGGGGCCAGTTCTCCGGCCTGCTCTGCTTTTCTTCTGAGAGGCCCTGTCGCACTTAGTTTTTGTTCTGTTCTGTTTTTTGTTTTATCAACTTGACACAAACCAGGGGCATCCGGGAGGAGGGAACTTCAGTTGAGAGACCGCCTCTATCAGATTGACTGTAGGCAAGTCTGTGGGGCATTTCCTTGATTGATGGTTTTTGGGGGAGGGCTCAGCCGTGGTGGTGGTACTGCCCCTGGTCAGGTGGTCCTAGGGGAGCAAGCCATGGGGAGCAAGTTAGCAAGCAGCGCCCCCTGGCGTCTGCATCAGTTCCTGTCTCCAGGTTCCTATTTTGAGTTCCTGCCCTGACTTCCCTCAATGATGGAGTGTACCCTTAGATATGTAAGCCAAGTAAACCTTTCCTCCCCAAGTTCCTTCTGGTCATGATCTTTATCACAGCAATAGAAAGCAGGCTAAGGGACGGCCACACCCATCCTCGTGGCTGGGCCTTATTTGCTTTCTGAATATGACATTCTTCTAAACTCCCTGCTTAAAATCTATATGAAAACAACCTTAATAAGCTCCCGCTCTGCCTCATCCTCCTCTGCCTCATCCTCCTTCATCTTGAAATTCTGTTCTGTACTGAAGTCAAAGATCTGGTAACACTGAGCCGAGGTCCCTGAAAGATGAAGGGACTCTTCAGACGGCCTCGGGTGACAGTGAGGAGCTATGCTGCTGATAATAGTGTAACCAGCTGTCATTTCTATCTCAATATTATCATTTCTTATTTTATTCTATTTTATATGTCTGTGGGTGTGTTTCCTTCATATATGTGCATCACTTGTATGATCGGTGCCCACAAAAAAACAGAAGAGAACATTGGAGTCTCTGGAACTGGAGCTACAGATGGTTGTGAGTCATGATGTGGGTATTAGGAATCGAACCTGGGTCCTTTGCAAGACCAGTAACTCAGCCAGTAACTTCTGAGCCATCGCTCCTGCCCCACGTCACTTTTTCTTAAAATCTATCCCAGGTAACACCCTAAGAAAGCCTGCTGTACTTCTCTGAGCCTCTGACACTCGGCTTTTGTGTACAGTCAACTCCAGAAGCATCCGTTTATCTGTGTATGTGAGGCTGCGAGCCAGGACCTCTGTGAAGAGGCTGTAATCTGCCTTGAGGAGCTTACCACTCCGTGTATCAGAGAAAAGCTGCCAGGCCTTTCTGCTAGCTCAGAAGATGGACCCTCCAGGTGCCTGCTGGGAGGGTGACTCTAGGGCAGTAGATGGAGAATGTGGGAAGTCCTCCCGGGAAGATGAAGACTCCAAAGGAGGACTGAGGCCAAGTCAAGGCAAGGCTGTACCGAGCCTGTTTGCAGTTGAGGGTGTGTCCCACAGCTCCAGGAGAAGATAGAACTGGGTGAGAACACCAACTGTGGGTGAGAGGCCTGGGGTGCTAGTTTGGACTTTATCCTGTTTGTAGAGCGAGCTTTCTTTCTTTCTTTCTTTTAGTTTCCTGAGTTGGAGAGACGGCTCAGTGGTTAGGAGTGCATACTGCTCTTGCAGAGGACCTGAGTTTGGTTCCCAGCACTTATATAGGGCAGCTCACAACCACCTGTAACACCGGCTCCGGGGGATCTGACATCTCTGGCCTCCACAGACGCTCACACTCACTTGCATGCACCCACATACATATACACGTAATTAAAAACCGAGAAGGGCTAAAGGGTAGCTCAGTGGTTAAGAGCACTCGTTGCTGCTACAGAGGTTCCCAGCACTCACCTGGCTCATAACCATCTATGAGTCCAGCTTCAAGGGATCTGATGCCTTCTGCTGACCTCCATGGCCATCAGGCATGCATATGGCATATATATATATATATATATATATATATATATATATATATATATACATATACATATACATATATATACACTCATACCCAAATATAAAATAATTATTTTAAACAAAAATATTTTAAAAAGTAAAATATTCATATTTTATTGTTATTGTTTTGTTTTTTACTTGAATTTATTTACTCTGTGTGTGTGTGTGTGTGTGTGTGTGTGTGTGTGTGTGTAAAAGCTGTGGCATGTGAATAGAAGTTCGAAGGCAATCTGTAGTAGTCAGTTCTCTCCTTCCACCATGTGGGTTCCAGGAATGGAACTCAGGTTCTCAGGCTTGGCAGGAAGAGCCTTTACCCCCTCCCCATCTTACCAGGCCTGTTTGTTTGTTTGTTTTGAGTCAGGGTCTCACTCTAGCCCAGGCTGACCTAGAATTTACTCTGTAGCCCAGGCTGGCCTTGAACTCATGGTGACCCTCAGTTTCTGCTTCAGGTATGAGTCACCACACCCAGCTTGGCTAATTATTTTCTGATTGCAGAAATCAGTATTTATGTTTTCCCAATTTGCAAGAGTTTCCACAGTACAAAAAGAACAACTGGCCACGTGTTAGAGAGGCACTCAGTATTTTCCTGCTGTATTTCATGTGGGATTTATTTATTTATGGTTTGTGGACTGTGTCTCATATAGCCCAGCTTACTCTGGAAATTGATAACCAATGATGACAGCTAGGACTACGTGGAGAGACACTGTCACCCACCCCACACACAAATAGCCAATGATGACTTTGAACTCCCAGTGTCCTGATATCCCTGCCTTTATCTTCCAAGTGCTAGGATTACATTCACCACCGTGCTAGGCTTCTACTATGTATGTGTGTGTGTATGTATGTATGTATGTATTCATTCATTCATTCATTCATCCATTCATTTTTGGTGATGCTGGGGCTCAAACTCAAGGCCTTTCACACTCAAAGCAAGTGTTCCACTGCTGAGCTACACCCCAGCTAGAGACCCTGTGAAGATGGGATTAAGCCACACATTGTTTCTTTTTCTTTTCTTTTCTTTTGGGTTTTTGAGACAGGGTCTTTCTATACAGCCCTGGCTGTTCTGGAACTCACTACAGAGACAAGTTGGCCTTGAACTCACAGAAATCTGCCTGCCTCTGCCTCCCAATTTCTGGGACTAAAGGCATGTGCTACCACTCTTGGCCATTTTACTTTTAAAGAAATATTTATTTTTATTTTATGTGCATGAGTGTTTTGCCTGCATGTGTGTATGTGTACCACATGTGTGCAGTATCACTGGAGGCCAGAATGGGACATCAGGTCCTCTGGAACTGGAGTTACGAGTGGCTGTGAGCCACCTTGTGGGTGAATCAGGATCCTCTGGAAGAGCAGCCAGTGCTCTTAACCATGGAGCCATCGATCGCTCCAGCCCTGTTTCTTTTTTCTTTGTTTCTTAAAATATTTTTATTGTTAGGGCTGGAGAGATGGCTCATCACTTAAGAGCACTGACTGTTCTTCCAGAGGTCCTGAGTTCAATCCCAGCAACCACATGGTGGCTCACACCATCTGTAATGAGATCTGGCGCCCTCTTCTGGTCTGTAGGTATACATATAGACAGAATACTGTATACATAATAAATAAATAAATTTTTTTAAAAAAGAAAAATTTTATTGCATTTATTTATTTATGTGTGTGTGTATATAAGTGCCACAGTATATGTATGAGTGCTGAAGACAACTTGTAGGAGTTGGTCCTCTGCCTCTACCACGTGGGTCTGGAGATGGAAATCCGTCTTGGCTGCAAGCCTCTTTACCTGCTGAGCCATCTCACTGGCCCCACATATCGTTTCCTAACCCAGTCTTCTCCTAGACTGGTGTGATCAGTGCTGGGACATATGACAATAAGTTGGTATATGACAGCAGGTCCCCGTGAGGAACGAGGAGAGTGTTAGGGGAGCCAAAAGCAAAACTTGGATTATATTGCTTTGCTTTCATTTGTAAAGTCAGTCCTTTTTTTTTTTTTTTTCTTTAGATTTTTGTTTCAGAAGCTGCTCTGAAGAATTTTCTTGGTCCCCGGTAAATTGCTGAGGTCCTTGGAAAATCTTTCCCATGACCTCATATGTAGGGAAGCCTCAGTCCACTTGTGTGTTTGTTAGACACAGAACACCTGGTAGAAAGCCTGCCTGGCATGCATAGGCCCTGGCTTCCATCCCGGCATAGCGGTGCATGCCTGTAATCCTGGCATTCAGGAGGTGGGGCAGGAAAGGTCAGAAGTTCAAGGTCACTTTAGGCTATATGTGAAGAGACTCTAGCCAGCCCAAGCATGGCAAACACGGCTCTGGCAGGCCTTGCCCTTCTCCCCACTCCCTCTGCCTTGATAAACTGTTAGATGACATCCCTAAAGCTGGCCACCAAGGTCTGCTCCCTTATTTGGCCACTTCCTCCTCCTGAGGCTGACTACCAAGGTCCAGCCATCAAAGTATTGAAGTCCAGCAATAAAAAGCCCCCTTTTGGCTCACCAAATTAACATGCCCAATCAAAATTAAACACCTCACCTTAACATAGGGTTTCCCCTTTATCTTTATAAACCGCCATTTTCCTATGGGCCACATCTGTCTCCTCTCTTCCCAGAGGCAGAACTTTGCTCCCCTCTGGGACAAATATCCCTCCCCAGCTGGGTGTAATGGCTCACATCCTTAGTCCCAGCACTTGGGAGGCAGAATCAGACAGATCTCTGAGTTCGAGGCCAGCCTAGTCTACAGAGTGAGTTCTAGGACAGCCTAGGCTACACAAAGAAACCCCCCCCCTCTCTCTCTCTCTCTCTCTCTCTCTCTCTCTCTCTATATATATATATATATATATATATATATATATATATATATATATATATATATATATATCCCTCCCCACTCTCTTTTGTTCCAGTCCTCCTCTCTCTGGTCTTTGTACCCCTGGGGCAAATAAATCTTCACATGCTGAGAACTTGGTCTTGGGGGTCTGAGAAGATACCATTCCCTTTCAACATAGCTAGTTCAAAGCCAGCCTAGGCTGCTTGACATCCTGTTTAACAGAACAAAAACCCTGGATATTTGTTACAGCCCCCTGCCCTAAAGGCTGGAGGGGAGCAGAGAGGATCACTGCTAAAGCCCATCAGCATTGATGTGCTTTGAACTCATCTTGACAGTGTCCCCCGGGAAGAGACAGGGGATTAGATACTGATTGGACAGGAATTGCTGCTACGGGCAAAGTGAATTGACAGTGCTCAGCAGATGCCAGGCTTTGAGCTGCACAAAGAAGCTCACCCAAGGTCACAGATCATAACTGGCTGAGCTTGACTTGATCCACAGACCGTCTCTGCTGGTTTACCATGCAAAGTTAGATCTCCAAGTCTTTAAAATCATCCTTCGGAATGTCCAGTAAGTAAACTTAAGGAAAACTCCAAAGAATTACCTTCTGTCTTCTTGGGCATCTGAATATACTCAGCTTTGATATCTTCAATGATTTGTTTCTAATTTTAGTAAATATCAGGGTGAGGAGGCTCGTGGCATCATGTTCCCCAGGCTGCTTTTGAATTTTGGTGTCCCATTGCCAATGAGGCCACTGAATCAATTCATTGAGTGACTCAGCAGTTTGCCCACAGGCATTAGGAAAATCAGATACAAAAATGTGTATTTATGGCAAGAGTAAAATTCCACACTGTGCCTTGAACATGGTGGAGGCAATAAAGAAGGCATTGTCTTCAACTCCGTGGTTTAAGCTTGGCGGCCATCCAGCTGTAACTAGTGTCAGGAGAGGAGATACTCAACCTGTGGGTCGCCACCCCTTTGGGGGGGGGGTCAAACAACCCTTTCACAGGGGTCGCATATCAGATATCCTGCATATCAGATATTTACATTAGATTCATAGCAGTAGCAAAATTACAGTTAAGAAGTAGCAATGAAAATAATTTTCTGGTTGAGTGTCACCACAACCTGAGGAGCTGTATTAAAGGGCTGCAGCAGTGGGAACGTTGAGAACCACCGCTCTAAAGAGATATTCGTGCCCCTCCCTTTGGCTACCACACTAGTGTTAAAAATGGCTCCAAAGAATTAAAGTGTCCCCAGGAATCCCGTGCTGGGGGAAAGGGAAGGCTGAAGGCCTGATGCCATCCAGATGATGACCCTGTCTCCCTGGAGGAGTTTCTGATAACTTATCAAACCACCTTGGAGACACACTGGAGCCCAGACAATGATGGGTTGGTCGCTGGTGAGAGGGACCAGGCCCTGGTTAAGACTGTTTAGTTATGCATGCATCTACCTCTTGCCTTTAGTTTAACACTGTCAGTACCAGAAAGATGGGCTTGGGAGGGGGTGGGCACTGAACCTGTGTCTTTCTTCCCTTCCCAGTGTGGTCACGTGGAATAACCCTCTTTCCCTACACGTCACCGTTCCTTGTCTTTTTAATTGGTAAAGTGAGGATAGGTGGGCGACCTCTGTTTGGGGGTGGGGTCTGCCGGGGCCTAGGCTCATACCCTGGAAATTCCAGCAGCCAGGAGAGAAGGCTCTCTGTAGTTGTTAAGGCCACTTAGTTAAATAAAGGTAAAATTTAAAAGTTTGTGCTAAGCAGAGTGTGTGATGCCTGTCATTAATCCCAGCACTTAGGAGGCAGAGGCAGGTGGAGCTCTGTGAGTTCGAAGTCAGCCTGGTCTACAGAGTGAGTTCCAGGACAGCAAAGGCTATGCAGACAAACCCTGTCTCAAAAAAACAAGAAAACATCAAACAAACCGAAATCTAAATTTTTTTTATCCACAATGGATAAAGTTTCTTGCTACCAAACCTGATGACCTAAGTTCAAGCCCCAGTACCCACATGGTGGAAGGAGAAAACTGATCCCCATAGCTGTCCTCTGACCTCCACAATCGCACTGTTACACACACATACAAAATACAAATAAATCCAATTTGAAAATCCTTCTCAATTCAAATACATTATATAACATTAAACTCTGTTATGGCTTTCAACCCACGCCGGCCTCTGAATTTTCTCGCCTACGCCCCGTTGAGCAGTCGTGGGCGCTTTATGTTTTTGACCGTGCCGTCCCTTGTCTGGGGAGTGGGGAGCTCTCGGTTGGAGTGTGTGGTCTCTCACTGTGGGCCCCTTCTGCCCTCTGGTGTCTCGCCAATGCATCATCAGTGGGGGAGTCTCAAGCTAAAAGCAAGCGCTCCAGGGACTTGAGGGGGATGGGCGTCCAGCAGTGGCTGCAAAGGGACTTTGCCCAGAGAGCAAGCTGTTTTAGTCATGACTTCCTTCCGGAACAAATCATGTTTTGTTCTTGCTTACTAGCCCCGGGGAAGCGAGAGGGCCTCTCTCTCCTTTCTCCTGCCCGCAGCCTGTTGCCTGGTCTTCACTGAGGTCATAGTTCTCAATCCTAGCAACAAGCATCAAGTCACATGCCCGTGTTGAAAACTCAGTTAAAAAAAGAAAAGAAAAGAAAACTCAGTTTTTGCATCTTCTATTCATTTTTTCTTTTTTTCAGGCTGTTCCTCTGATTGGTCAGACTGGTTGCTTGGTTGCTAGGTAGGAAAGCAGGAAGCCTCGGAGCTGGGTACCCATCAGGTGACTCTTCAGATGCTGTCCTCTGCTACCTTTTCCCCCTCCTCAATCCTTTTCTGCCTGGTTAATTCTATTATATGAGGCATTTTGTCTTTGTTATTGTTTTAAAACAGGGTCTCATATGGCTTAGGCTAGCCTCAAACTTGTGATGTAGCTAAGGATGGCCTTGAATTTCTGATCTTCCTGCCTCCTCCTCTCCAGTGCTGGGGTATGCACCATTATGCCTGATTTATGGGGTGCTGGATATTGAACTTAGGGTTCTTTACATGCTAGGCAAGCACTCTATCAACTGAGCTACATCCCCAGCCTTAATGTATGTGCTTGACTTGTGTTATTTTTACTTATGTGTATGTGTGTACATCTTCATGTGTGTGTGTGTGTGTGTGTGTGTGTGTGTGTGTGTGTGTGTGTGAGCTTGAGTAGGTGGGTTGTGAGCAGTCCGATGTGGGTGCTAGGAACTGATCTCTGGTGTTCTACAAGAGTAGCACCTTAAAGCCTGAGCCGATTTCCCAGCCCCATGCACTGTATGAGCTTGAATGGAAATGACTCTTCTATCCAAGCCCCCACCCCTCTGAGGGAATCTGGAGGCTTAGTTTTTCTTTCTCACGAGGCTCTATCTGAATTAGGATGGGCCTAATTTGAGAGGCCTGCAGAGTGCTGTTTAACCATGGCCTTGGTTGTGAAGTGGTGCCCCTGCCCGGCCAGGCTGGATGATCCAGAGGCCAGACTGCATGCTGTGACAGAGAGGTACCAATTCAAATGGGCCCTGAGATGATAGCACCCGGTGTTTGGAGATGTGAGATCTACCAACAGCATTTGCCCTTGGGACAGAGTTGTCCTGCTTTTAAAGAAAGACTGGTAGACACAGTTCAATTTGTCTCCAACCTCTTTCATAGTCATAATTAACTTGCCTTCTACTTAGATGACAGACACCAGCTTGTCTTGATTCCTCTCTGTCATTCTAAGTGCTCATTAGCGAAGAGGCCCCCATCAATCATTTGAAGTAATGGTTCAAAAGCCTGTGTCAGGTGTTGGTGGAGGCTGTCTAGAAGCAGTGTGTGGAGAGAGCAATCAGGCTGAGGTCTGTGCAGTGGGTGGTGGGGTGGAGGTCAGGCTGGCAGCAGGAGTTTAGTCCCAGGTCCCGCCTCTTTCAGACTGTGAGCTAAGTAAACATCGGACAGATTTACTAAGAGCCTTCCGAGGAATATCTGTGACGTTGAACAATGAGCGAGGAACAGGAAGATGAACTCCACCCCTGAGGCTGTGCAGTCTACAGGTGAAGTCATTAATGATATTGCTTTCATTTACCTAATACACACCAAGGAAAGTCTATCAGTGCTAGATGGGTGCAATGTAGCTCAGTTAGTATAACTGGTATACTATGGAGTAGACTAACACAGTATACTGTATACTGTAGCTCAGTTAGTATAACTGGTATACTACGTAGTAGACTAATACAGTATACCTACAGTGTAGCTCAATTAGTATAACTTTTGCCCAGTGTGCCCAAAGCCCTGGGCTCCAGCCCCGAACTGCATGAACCAGGTGTGCTGTTGAATGCTTGCAACCTCAGCTTTCACGGTGGTGGCAGAGGCAGGAGGGAAACAGTTTAAGGCTAGCCTTGGCCACGGGAGACTCTGACTCGAAGAAAGAGGTGGTAGAACTTGGAGGGCAGCTGGTGTTCCAGATCATGGAGACACAACTTCTGGAGAGAACTGATACTCCTTCAAGGAAGTAAGTTAGATCTCTTGGGACTAGGTTAGTTACCCAAACCAGAGCGAGGTCTTCACAAGCGAGGTTATCCCTTCCATTTCTGTTTCGCTATGTGGTTACTGGTTAAGGGGGTCCTCACCAGGACTCTGGCATGCTGTTTGGACCCTCCAGCTACTAGAATAGTAAGCCAAATAAAGCTCTTTAGAAAATGCCTACCCGGTCTCAGGCACTTTGTGGTAACAACAGAAACCACCACAGTGTCCAACAACTCCCTCTAGTGATAAAATGGTAACAGTTTGGCATGTGGTAGTGAAGTTCATCATTTTGACTTTTCATTTCAAAATGAGGTCAGGGAACGCGTCTTTGGCCGAGTCCGTACTAGGTTATGTTACAATAGGTGAAAATCGTTCTGGTTTCATTACTTAGAAACCTAGGAGTGGGTTCTTAGAGAGGAATAGTTTTCTGAAACGTTTGCTTTGTTTTATTTTTATTTATTTATCTATATATTGGGTTATTCAAGACAGGGTTTCTCTGGGTAGCCTTGTCTGTCCTGGAAATCACTCTGTAGACTATGCTGGCCTCAAACACAGAGATCCGCCTGCCTCTGTGCTGGAATTAAAGGCCCGTGCCACTATGCCCGGCTTGCTTTATTTGTTTGTTTGTTTGTTAAGACTGGGTCTCATGTAGCCCAGCCCAGGCTGGTCTTGAAATCTCTATAGGCAAAAATGGCCTCCAGATCACAACCTTCCTACCTGAGCCTGAGTGCTGGGGTTACAAATCAGCTCTTCCATGCTTTGCTCTGAGGATAGCTTTGAACTCCTAATCCTCCTGCTTCAACTTCCCAATTTTTCCTGCAGGTAAATTTCAGATGTCAATTGAACATAGCCAAGTCAGCAACACAAAAACCCATTAGGCCAGATATGGTGCCTTACATCGGTATCTGCATTCCGGGAGCTGCGGCTGGAAGATCTCCACAGGTTGGAGGCCAACCTGGGCTACTGAATGAAACCTTATTCCAACATCTCTCCCTCTTCAAAAGAAAAAAAAAAAGAACCCAGCACCTTAGCCTTGCAGGGCCCCAATTCTAGACACAATGGCAGAAGCCAGAGCAAGAAAATAGTGCCGGGGGTGACTGGAAAGAGGAAAGCCTCTCCCGGTTCATCTCGGGAACATGCCCCTGAGAGAGGCCAGGGCCGCCTGGTTATTTGTGTGTGGCACTGTGTTTTCTTCTTCCTTGTCCAATCTTTCCCTTCATTAGCAGTGATCATAGAATTTCCCCGGCAAAAGAATCTTTTCTTTTTCTTTCTTTCTTTTTTTTTAGACTGGAAAAATTTGGCAAAATGTCACAATGTTCTCGTGTCCCAGGAACTCAACATCACTGGGTCTCAGAAGCTCTCCAGGGGACAGACAATAAGAGCACAGTCTGCACAGAGCCTTCTGTGTGGCTCCGACAGCTGGGGTAGAAACAATCGCATTAATGTTTGCTAAAACTGGCCTTTCTTCTCCTCTTTCTCTCTTTTAAACAGCTGCTTCTTGGTGATGATTTTCCCACTCCATCTAGTGTTCCATCTAAATTTTTTTAACCAATTATTGTTTATGTTTCCCGTTAACAGAATTGTTTATTGGGCGAGAGAGACAGTTCAGTGGACCCGGTAAAGGCTCACGGTTATGGACTGGGGTTCAATCTCCAGAACCACAATGGATGGAGAAAAGGCCTCCTAACAGTTGTCCTCTGACCCTACACACACACACACACACACACACACACACACACACACACACACACACGCATGCACGCGCACACACACACACACACACACACACACACACACGCATGCACGCACTGTGGCATTTGAATAATAATAATAATAATAATAATAACAAGTAAATAATAACACTAATAATAACAAGTAAACCTAAAATTTTAAAAGACAAATTGTTTCTATCTCCAATCCATCTTATGTCCACTCAGAAGTTATAGTAGGCCAACTGGCGACCTTCTAAAAGGTACATGTCACCAGATTCATGAAGGTGATGTCATTTGAAAACAAAAGCTTTGCAGGTAAAATTAAACAGAGGATTTTGGCACCAGACCGTCTTTTGTGTGGGGTTATTCTGGTTGATCCCGAATCCGGCGAGTGTCCCTGTGTGCCTGGAGGTGTGGACAGATACAAGGGACAGAAGAGGGACAGAGCAGAGAAAGGGTGGGAGCAGCTGACCCAGGAGTGATGCGGCCAATGGCTGCCTGGGCTTCCGAGGGGCAACGAAGGATTCTCTGTAGGAGCCGCCTCCTTTCTGGTCTTGGGAACAGTGGACCAGAAAGAATAATAAATACTAGTTGTTTTAAGATACACAGTGCTAGGTGTGGTGGTGCACACTTGTCACCCCAGCCCTCAGGAAGTAGAGATAGGCAGGTTATGAGTTCAAGGCCAGCTTCAGCTACATGTTGAGCGTGAGGTTAGTCTGCATTGCGTAAGACCCTAACTCAAAAATAAAATGAAATAAAATAAAATTTACCACAGTGTTAAGGTATCCAGATTGAAAAAAAAAAAGTTTCTCTCTCTAAGAGGGATCCTTGTGCTGAGCCTGTAGGTCGGAGTGGCTTAGGCAGTTGACTGAACTGGTCCCTATTATCTCCTCTGCTTGTGATGACCGCACAGTCCCAGTTCTAATCCCGGACCTTACATTGCCTGCATCCCTCGGGAATGGTCCACAAGATAGCATCCAAGAAGTGTGACTATCCAGAGTAAAATGTGGTACCCAGTCCTTCTCCTTTATAAGAAAGCATATAAAGGGTCATTCGTGACAGTTCTGCCTTCTGTATTTGCAGCAGTCATATAAGCAAATATATGGGAGGGCGTGTTCAGGATGGAGCAGCAGCCTGCAAGCCAGCTGGGCTCTGAAAGGAGGGAGAAGCCCCCTCAGAGCTGCTTGTGACCGGGACCTCAGAGTGTGTATTGTGGACAAAGTCCTGTGGGTCTCTGTGGCTTAAACAGCGGGAGGCTCAGATTGACAGCTCCGGGCCAAAGGGGTCGTTGAGCACAGAAATAGGTCGAAGAGAGTGCGTGGTGCTAGGCTGCTCAGGGCAGCACACATCCGCCATAACTCAAACCAGCTTGTCCAAACCACTGGCCCTCTTCTCTCTGCCCCTCCCCCAGGCTTCCCCAGTTCATGGAAGGCATTACTGGGACCTACCCAGTTCTTGCAGACCAGGCTGGAGGGCATGATTCTACCTTCTCCTAGCCACAGCTCCTGAAACCACCCAGCTCCCCTGTTCCCGGGCCAAGCAATCACCGTTTCCCCGCACCCTTTCCTTTCCTATGTCCCTTCCAACCTGCCCCCGGCCCTCAGTCTGGCTCCCCTCTGCCCTGGCCTGTACCTAATACCAGAGGGCTCCACTGGGAAAACCATCTAATCCAGATGTCCGGGCAACCACACCGTAGACTAGAGGGTCACAGGCCCCGAGTAACGCAGCTTTGGATGTTAATGCTGCGGGCAGCAGCCGGGAGCCCGTAGCAGAAGGTGGAATGTTCTGTGTGGCCTTCCCTGGGGATCAGCACACCGGTTCCCCCAAGCATCTCTACAGTCAGTTCTAAGCTATAGTGCGGCAGCAGCTGTCCTCTGTGGCTGTTTATCTTCATGTCCCCAGATCCCCAGAGGACATATTGGCTTTTTTTTTTTTTTTTTTTTGAGACAAGGTCTTGTGTCCTTAAATTCACTAATTCACTATGTAGGCATGCATGAGGGAGAGAGGGAGAAATGCTTAGGTGGTCTTTCCGTTAATTCCCTCTGGTCTCTCACTTCAACAATGAACACAGAAGACTTGGTAACTGCACATGGTGTGTGGATTTCTTCCCACCAACGAGCAAGCTGGGCTCGTTAGTCTTGTCAACTCGCTACAAGCCAGGCTCATCCGGGAAGAGAGATCCTCAATTGAGAAAGTGTTTCCATAAGGTTGGACTGTAGACCTGTCTGTGGAGCATTTTCTTCCTTTTCCTTTCCTTTCCTTTTCCCCCTCTGGAGACAGTTTCTCTGTGTAGCACTGGCTGTCCTGGAACTGGCAGTGCAGGCCAAGCTTACCTCAGAGATCCGCCTGCCTCTGACTCCCTAGTGCTGGGATTAAAGGTGTGCGTCACCACCAAGAAAATGCAGTGGAACATTTTCTTTCTTTTTGGCTTTTTGTTTGTTTGTTTTTGTTTTTGTTTTTCGAGACAGGGTTTCTCTGTGTAGTTTTGCGCCTGTCCTGGATCTCACTCTGTAGACCAGGCTGGCCTTGAACTCACAGAGATCCTCCTGCCTCTGCCTCCCGAGTGCTGGGATTAAAGGCATGTGCCACCACTGCCCGGCTCTTTTTGGCTTTTTGAGATAGGGTTTCTCTGTGTAGTTTTGGTGCCTGTTCTGGAACTTGCTCTGTAGATCAGGCTGGCCTCAAACTCACAGAGATCCGCCTGGCTCTGCTGGGATTAGAGGCATGCGCCACCACCGCCTGGCGGAACAGTTTCTTAATGATTGGTGTAGGAGGGCCCAGAGCACTGTGGGTAGTGCACACAGGTGATCCTGTGTGATATAAGAAAGCAAGCTGAGCAAACCACAAGGAGCAAGCCAGGAAGCAGTGTTTCTCATTCTTCATTGCCCTGGTCTCTACTTTAGTTCCTACCTCCAGGTTCATGCTTTGCTCCCCTCAGTGATGGACTGTGATCTGGAAGCCAAAGGCAAATTAACTTTCTTTCCGGGTTTCCTTTTGGTCCATGTTTTAACATGGCAACATAGAGGCAAATTACAAGAGAGCCATTCTGCAGTGGGCACTGGCCAAGAGTCCTTAGCACAGTTCAGTTTTGATACAACTGGTCTACCTGAGAGAGCACCATAGTCCAGAAGTCAAGGACTCGGTCCTGGGACAGTTCCTTATTTATTTATTTATTTATTTATTTATTTATTTATTTATTTATTTATTTGTTTGTTTGTTTGTTTGTTTGTTTGTTTGTTTTATGGTTTTTTGAGACAGGGTTTCTCTGTATAACAGTCCTGACTGTCATGGAACTCGCTTTATAGACCAGGCTGGCCTCAAACTCACTGAGATCCTCCTGCCTCTGCCTCCCAAGTGCTGGGATCAAAGGCATGTGCCACCACCACCTGGCCTTGCTATTTTTTTAAAAAAGAGATTTATTTATTTTGAATTTATGTGTGTGGGTGTTTTGCCTCCATAAATGTCTGTGCACTCATGCATGCCTGGTTCCCAAGCAGGCCAGAAAAGGGAGTTGGATCCCCCTGAAACTGGAATTAGAGATACTTACGAGCCATGCTGTGGGTGCTGGGAATCGAACCTCTGAAAGAGCAGCAAGTGCTCTTAACTATGGAGCCATCTCTCCAGTCCCCCTACCCTCCTTTTTAATCTTTGCTTCTGACCTACTGTCCAGCTGTAACAGAGTCCCAGGAAGCAGGCTTACCTGTTCATTGTGAAGGATATTACAAAGAACACAGGAAGAGATGAGTGCGCTAAGGTCCAGAAGACAGGGTCCAAAGCTTCCTCGTCCTCTCTGAGTGTTCTGTCCTGCAGGAATCTCCATCTGTCAGCTATTCAAAAGCTCTCCAAATCTGGCCCATTGGGTTTTTATGAAGAATGCATTCCACAGGCATGATGTGAGCATGGACAACTAAATACAAAGGTGATTGGGCAAAAAGGCTGTCATCTTATGCAAATCCACTGGGCGGGGACACCCAGCAAAGCCTGTCAGTTCAGATTCTTTAGTGTGTGGGGTTGAGGTGGCTGTCACTCAGTGGTGGAGTGTTTCCCTAATGTGAAGCCTGGATTCAAAACCCGGGTATGGCAAAAACAGTCATGTTTGTCCTCACAGGCAGTGGGCAGCACCTTCTGGGACATGGGAGTCTCACTATTATCACCCAGGAATGGGGTGTAGAATTTCTTTATGGCAGCTCCAAGCCAGGAGCAGCGGTGAAAGAGAGATGTCTAGGGACTGCAGTTTCTGTAGCCAGGTCCAGGAACCAAGGATGAGAATCACGAAAAGAAATTATAATACTTGAACCGGGCCAGTGATGGCACACGCTTTTAATCCCAGCACACAGGAGGCAGACGCAGATGGATCTCTGAGTTTGAGACCAGCCTGGTCTACAGAATGAGTTCCAGGAAAGCCAAGGCTATGCAGAAAAACCTGTCTTGAAAATTGAAGGGGGGGGGGC
The DNA here is from genome assembly GCF_049852395.1 of Peromyscus maniculatus bairdii. Classification (NCBI taxonomy): domain Eukaryota; kingdom Metazoa; phylum Chordata; class Mammalia; order Rodentia; family Cricetidae; genus Peromyscus; species Peromyscus maniculatus. Next base: position 37,579,602 of record NC_134859.1, read on the forward strand.
GTGGAGAGATGGCTCAGAGGTTAAAAGCACCGACTGCTCTTCCAGAGGTCCTGAGTTCAATTCCCAGCAACCACATGGTGGCTCACAACCATCTGTAATGAGATCTGGTGCCCTCTTCTGTATACATAATAAATAAATATCTTAAAAAAAAAAAAAAAAGAAAGAAAATTGAAGGGGAATATATATAATCACAAGGGGTGATGTTTTCATTTAAGAAATTATAAACAACTATTTATTGTAGATGTGGGTGTGCATATACACTCATGCCACAGTGTGTATGTGGCAGAGGATAACTTGTAGGATCTGGTTCTTTCCTCCACTATGTGAAAGGTGTGTGCCACCATGGCCGGCTTGTATGTGACAGGCCCTGGCTGTCCTGAAAATCATTCTGTAGACCTCAAACTCAGAGACCTGACTGTCTCTGCATACTGAATGCTGGGATTAAAGGTGTGAACCACTACTGTCCAGCTTTGGTGTATGTGTTTCTTTTTTTGTTTTGTTTTGCTTGGCTTTTTGGTTTTTTGAGACAGGGTTTCTCTGTGTAGTTTTGGTGCCTGCCTTGGATCTCGTTCTGTAGACCAGGCTGGCCTCGAACTCACAGAGATCCTCCTGGCTCTGCCTCCCGAGTGCTGGGATTAAAGGCGTGCGCCACTGCTGCCCGGCCGGTTTGTGTATTTTTCTTTTTTGTTTTTGTTTTTGTTTTTCGAGACAGGGTTTCTCTGTGTAGCTTTGCGCCTTTCCTGGAACTCACTTGGTAGCCCAGGCTGGCCTCGAACTCACAGAGATCCACCTGGCTCTGCCTCCCAAGTGCTGGGATTAAAGGCGTGCGCCACCACCGCCCGGCTGTGTTTCTTAAAAATGCAAAAAAGAAAGGAAAAGAAATAAATAAAAATTAATTAATTCAATTGAAAATGAAAGGTTTTGAACTAAATTTTTATTTAAGTTCTTAGATTTTATTTCTCCTTTTTTCCATACCCAATGTGAGACAAGCTTCATTTTTTCTATTTAAAATTTTTTAAATTGCATATATCATTCATTTATTTCATGTGCTTCCTATCTCTTTTTAAGAAACGATTTATTTATGTGTGTGTGTGCGTGCGTGCGTGCGTGCATGCGTGTGTGTGTGCGCGCGCGCGCTCGTACAGGCATGCTTGCCTATTTGTGGCACTACATCTGCGTAGCTACACTCGGAGACCAGAAGAGGGTGACAGATCCTCTGGAAATGGAGTTATTTCCAGAGCCACCTGATGCAGGGTGCTAGCAACAAATGCTCTTAACTGCTGAGCCATCTCTCCAGCTCCCACACCCTCTCTGGTGGTGAATTGGTGGTGTGGCTTATTATAGAACTCTGGGTTAAAAATACTTTTCCCTGAGAATTTTGACACATTTTCTTCTAAGCAATCAGTGTTCTTAAATGAGAAATTTAATGCCATTCTGGGTTTTGTTTTTCTTGTTATGTGGTCTACAGTCTACATTTTGGTGTGTGTGGGTGGCTGTGGGGGTGGTGGCTATGGGGAGGTTGACTGTGGGGGAGTGGCTGTGTGGTATTTACATGTGTGCTATGTGCCTGTCTGTTTGATGTCTGAATCATTTTTTTTTTTCAAAGACTTTTCTTTTTATGCATGTGTTTGTGTGGGCACTTTTGGAGGGCAGAAGAAGGCATATGGATCCCGGGGAGCTGGAGTTACAGATGGTTGTGAGCCACCCTACTTGGGCTCTAAGAATCAAACCCAGATAGCCTTCAGGAGCGGCAAGTGTTCTTAATTTCTGGCCGTCCACCTGACTTTTTGAGGTCTTGCTCAATCTGAAGGGTCAGCTCGCTGATTCATCTAACTGTGAGCCAGCATGGTCTGTAGGTCTCCAGCTCCAGCTCTGAAGTTGCAGTTTCTGCCACACCAGAGTGGTTGCCACACGGTTGCTGGGCATTTGACTCGGGCCTTTATGCTTACACGGCTAAACTTACCCACCGAGCCACCTCCGGACCCCTTTTTTCTTTAAAAATTTAAAAAAGTTTACTTCTCTTTTATAAGCCTTTATTTTTATTTTACGTGTATGAGTGTTTTGCCTGCGTGCATGTTTTTGCTCCGTATGTGTGTGGTACCTGTGGAGGCCAGGGTTCACTGAGTTCTGTGGTCCATGCACTGGTGTATATGAGCATGTGCCCACACACAATAAACAAACGTGTGGGGAAAAAGAAAAAAAAATGTGAAAAGAGAGTAAAGGTGACAGCGGTCTCCTTTCTTTCCTCCATAGCATTTCTGATATATCTGACTCTTTTTTCAATTAGCATATCAAATTACTGAGAAAGCGACAGGGGTGTCCTTCTGCAAGGTTGGAGTTGCATCAGACATGACAGGAAGCCATTGAACTTGGTTATTAAGGGGTCATTGATGGTGGCAACACAAAGAGCTTCCTTAAGGCTGTGGCTTAGGTCAGTGATAAAGGCCTTGCTTTATGTGCTCCAAGCTCTAAAAGGACACACACACACACACACACACACACACACACACACACACACACACACACACCAGCTTCCTTTAAGGTACGTGACAAAAGACCAAAGACCCAAGACTCAAGTGAGCTGAAGAGCAGAATACCCAGCAGTGGGGGCCCAGAGGCGGGCTGTCCTGAATTTGAGGCTAGCCGGGGATACACAGCAAGACCCTGGTGAATAGATCAATTTCTTCAGGAGCTTGGACAGCAGAAGGCAAGAGAATGATGAGAAGACCCCAAAGAAGTTGGGGTCAACCCAAGGCTTTTTAGCTGGTAGAGTCTTGCGGGGCATGAGTGTGGTAAGAGGGTAGATGAAGGAGGGAAGAGATCTCAGCTGTGGGGAAAAAGAAGTTAGCGCTGAGGCTACGGAAGGGGATAGAGAGCTGAGAAAGGCTAGGGAGATGGCTCAGGGTAAAAGAGCTTGCCGGAGTTTGGATCCCACAAACCCAAGAAAATTTATAAATATTGGCTGGGCATTTCAGCCTACCTGAAAGTCCAGCCTTAGAAGGTGGAGATGGGATTCCCCCTGAGCACACTGGCAAGCTCTGGGTTCGATTGATGGATTGTGTCTCTACAAATAAGGTAGAAGAGTGATTGGGGATGATTTCCACATCAACCTTGGGTCTCCATGTGCAGGTGCACACATGAGAAAACATTCGTGTAAACGCACGCACACCACTCACACACATGGAAATGGAAAAAGAAATAAGTAAATAAATACTCTGAGGAGGAATTGGGGCACAGCTTTCATGGAGCCCAGGCACTGTGGCACAGTCCTGGGATGGGGTGCTCAGTTCTAAAGGGGGGGGGGTCAGAGGCTAGCCTGGGACCTAGGACAGCAGCTTCTTACAGCACAGCTGGCCCCCCTGGGCTTACCGGGTTGAACTTTCCTGGCCCCCATCACCCTGTGAGGACAGGAACAAGGCCTGATTCCTCCCTGTCTCCAGTGCCAAGCAGAGCCCTCATTCACGATTGCTACTCGATTTTAAGGCCAAGGCCAAGGGTGAAGCGATGGAGCGGTGGTCAGCGAGGGTGGTGGGGGTGGCAATCCTTGGGGCAGCAGGGTTGGGGAGTGGTGCCGGGAGGTGCCTAGTGGGCAGGACTGCCGGGTGAACGGAGAGGCCTGCTGGGCATGGACCTGAGGCTGTAGCAGTCGGCACCAGGCTGTGGCCCTTTTTCTCTCCGTGCCATTCTGTTCCGAGCAGCTTGGAGCATGCAGAGAAAGCAGATGGGTTTTTCTGTACTGCGATTTGACCTGCTGTCACACTCTCAGTGGGGACCTGGAAGAGTTGTGTAGCTCCCCAAGGCCCTGGCTACGGTCCTGGAGACTCTTTTTTTTTTTTTTTTTTTTTTTGCCCTGGGTGGGCTCATATTTTCTACTGGAAGCTGGTGCTGACCGCAGCAAATTAGTGTTGAAGCCGCCGCTCAAATGTCATGGCCAAGGGAACCTTCAGCCTCCCTGTCCTTCCTTGTGTCGGCCTCTGGATGCTGGCAGGGGACACTGAGCCGGGGCACTTCCTGATTTGTGTGTGTCCCTGTCCCCCCGGGCCATCTGGGCAGGGCAGAGGGGAGCAGTCTTTGTAAGGTGGACTCCTCAGACGGCTGCCTGTGGGCTTCCTGTAACACAGTCCAGACAACAGGAAGTGGGGCGTGGGTGCGCACCGGGAACGGGGTTCTGGAAGTATCACCTGAGGCAGGGTAGGTGAGTGAGGTGAATAAAAAGACAAGTAAAGCTTGGTAATGAGAAATGTAAGCGGGCTGCTAGCACTAGGCAACTCCAGCTTCAAGCTTCATAATGCTGGTTAGTAGCGCCCAGTGATCTGAATCTGAACACAGGAAAAAAAAAAAAAAACTTTTTAAAATTAAAAATTTAATTAAAAAATGTTTAAAAATAAATGGATTTACTGAACACTTAGCATGTGCTGTGAGCAAAATGATCGCTAAGGCATGGATATTGGCTGCCAGAGTTCAGACTTCAACGTGAGGACAAAGCACAATTTAATCCCAACATTCAAAAGGCAGAAGCAGGCAGATCTCTGTGAGTTCCGGGCCAGCCTGGTCTACATACGGAATTCCAGGGTAGCAGGACTACAAAGAGAGATCCTGTCTCAAAACAACAATAAAATAAATATGTAAGAATGTACAGCCCAATTCCGTTAAGTCTTTTCTCATGGATTAGTAAGATGGCTCAGCAGGTAAAGGAGCTTGCAGCCAAGCCTGACAACCTGGGTTCAATCCCTGGGACCTGTGTGGTGGAAAAAGAGAACCAACTCCCACAAGCTGTCTTCTGTGGCACACACACTACATAAATATTTTGTTGTTGTTGTCTTTTCGAGACAGGGTTTCTCTGTGTAACAGTCCTGGCTGTCCTGGAACTCGCTCTGTAGACCAGGCTAGCCTTGAACTCACAGAGATCCGCCTGACTCTGCCTTCTGAGTGCTGGGATTCAAGGCGTGCGCCACCACCGCCCGGCTCATTGAGTCTCTTGAATGCTGGGACACAGTTGTGAGCCATCACTTCTGGTTTATAAGGAAGTTGTTGTATAATGACTAAGTGACCTCAGTGTTCAGGCTGCAGTTTGGAGCAGGACTGTCTGCTTTAGGCTATGTGTTCAAGGCTTGAGGCTAGCCTAGGGTACTTTTGAAAGATGATAGACCCTTTAGGAGATGGAGCCTGGTAGAAAGAAATCAGGTCATTGGGTACAAGCTCTTGAAGGGGTTATCAGGACCCCAGTCCCCATCCCACTCCATACCCCCCTACTCCCATGGTCACAGGGTGAGCAGGCCTCCTCTTGCACATGCTCCCTGACACCATGTACAGCACCATCACAGGTCCCAGACAACAAGACCAAGTGACTGCAGACTGCAATTGTGAACCAAATAAACCTTTCTTCCCTGTAAGCCAGTCAACTCAGGTGCGTTGTCATGGTTACAGAAAACTAACACAATTCAGAACCATCAATGGTCAGAAAGATCCGGAGAAGCCTGGCTGTCTCCTCCCCAACAGGAACTCCACTGATGAGAACAGATTCTGAAGGCCCTGCTCTGTCTTCTCAGAGAGAAGAGTTCTCCCCTTTATCTAAACTAAAGTCAGGGTGTCTGTCTCATAGCTCTGAAGCCTTCAGGCTTCTGCCCAACAGTCATTCTGCCTTTTGCCTGAGGAACAGGGCTCTGGTTTTGTTTAGATAACCGGGTTTCCAGCCTTAGGGGACAGTCATTATAGTTTGTCACCAGCGGAATTATCTTGGTGTATGTAGGACAGCCATTGAGTCCTTTCTCAGGCAAGCAGTCTAGAGGTCATGAAAGACTCACTGACCAATTTAAGATGCTTCAAAACATCTACTAGTTTCGCCGGGCAGCGGTGGCGCACGCCTTTAATCCCAGCACTCGGGAGGCAGAGCCAGGAGGATCTCCGTGAGTTCGAGGCCAGCCTGATCTATAGAGTGAGATCCAGGACAGGCACCAAAACTACACAGAGAAACCATTTCAAAAAACAAAAACACCAAAACAAAACAAAAAACCCTACTAATTTGTTGATTCCTCTTCAGACTTGCTGTGAGGGACATGGCTTAGGTGGTAGAGTTTTTTTTTTTTTTTTTTTTTTTTGCATACTTGAAGCCCTTCAATTCCCAGCACTGTGTGAAATCTTGTTGTGGTAGTGCATGCCTGTAATCCAGTACCTGGGAGGTAGAGGCCGGGAGATCAGAGGTTCAAGGTCGTCCTTGACTAAATGGTGCCTTCCAAGTCAGTCTTGGACAGGCAGTGTTGTAGAAAAAGGTACAAGCAAACCTAGCTATACATAGCTAAAGAGTACCAGAGACCCACCTAGGAGGAGATGCAGCTAGGGAGGAGCTGGTAGAGCCTACTGGGTCTCTATGGGGTCAGATGTGAGGATAACAACCGCCAGTCTGGAGTTGGTAGTTTTACCTCATCATTTGGAGTTTCAACTCCTTTTTTAAAAAATTTATTTAATGCATATTAAATATGCATTAATATGCGGTGTTTTGCCGCATGTATGTATGTACTACATATGTACTAAAAAAGGGCTGTCAGATCTCCTGGAATTGGAGTTACAGATGGTTGTGAGCTGCCATGTGGGTGCTGGGAATCAAACCTGGATCCTCTGGAAGATCTTAACCACTGAGCCATCTCTCCAGCCCCCCAATGCCTTTCCATCTACAAGTAACCCTCCTCTGTGTCTTGTTCTTCTTATCCATTAAAAACCTGGGTTTCATTTATTCGGCAGCTAGTGCTTCTCACAAGTTGCCAGCTTGCTGTCTATACCCAACACATCTTAGCAACTTTGCCTGCTCTTGTTCCTTTGTTTGTTAGTTTATTTTTCTTGTCTTCTCCCTCAGACTAAAATATGCTCATCAGCACAGCTGGCGAGTGTTGCATCAGCCTGGGCCCGCCTTTTGCAATCCTGGGACTTATTGTAGTCACATGACTCAATTCTGCTCTGGGAGGCCTCATGGGACCGTTGCTGTGACAAAATGCTTGGCATACACAATTATCCTGGTTTACTTTCTGTTTTTGTGATAAACACCAGGACCAAAAACAACTCGGAGAGGAAAGGGTTTATTTCCACTTACAACTCCTTGTCATCCCTGAGGAAAGTCAGGGCAGGAGCTGAAGCAGAGGCCGGTGGAGGAAGAAGACTTGCTGGCTTGCTCTCCATGACTTGTTCAGGCCGCTTTCTTATACAGCTCAGGATCCCCTGCCCAGGGATGGCACCACTTTCAGTGGCTTGGGCCCCCCCACCCCGCCACATCAATCGCTAATCAAGGTAATGCTCCACCGAGAGGCAGGCCTACAGGCCAGTCCTATGGAGACATTTTCTCAGCTGAGGTTCTCTCTTCCCAGGTGACTTCAGCATGGATTGGAACAACTCCAGGGAGTGAGTGGTTCACCATGGCTCCAGGTTTCAGAGAGCTCAGCCAGTTGAGGCTCGGAAGGCAATGGTGTGGGGGGAGGGGCCCCGGGGAAGTGGCAGCCTAGCTCCTGCTGTGGCCAGCTCAGCAAGCAGAACAAGCCGAACTGGGTGACTCCCAGTGACCCACCCCAGCCAGCTGGGCCACCGTCCTCCAGGCTCCACAACTCCCCAACACGGCACCCCCAGCTGGGGACCAAGCATTGAGACACACAGGAGGCTGTTGGACACATCTTACATTCAAAACCATACCAGGAGGCATCTGGAAAAGCTGTCTTTCTCCATCATAGGGAGAGCAGGGGGCTGGAGGGGCAGCTCACTTGTAATAAGCCTAGTATTCAAGCCTCAGAAACCATGTAAGAAATACCAGCCACGGTAGTCGATGCTTGTCATCCCAGTGCTGGGGAGGTAGAGGTGGTGAATCCTTGGACCTCCTGACCCGCCAACCTGACCTTTTGGGTGAGTTCCGGGCCAATG
>NC_134859.1:37592500-37747500 GCF_049852395.1 Peromyscus maniculatus bairdii
GGGTACTTCCCTGGACACCATGGGAAGGGAGGGATGAGGAAGGAAGAAACTTTAATGTTGCTGAAGTGACTGATCTAATTCTAACTGGTATGTGACCAACACACATATAGGAATGCAGTTTGTAATTCCATTCGCATTGTTTCATCAGAGGAGAATATGAGGCATCTGGCTTGGCAGCCTCTTAGACACATCACTTAAATTTGACAAAAGTAGGGGTTTTTTGTTTGTTTTTTGAGACAGAGTTCCTCTGTGTAGCTCTGGTTGTCCTGGAACTCACTCTGTAGACCAGGCTGGCCTGGAACTCAGAGCTCCGCCTGCCTCTGCCTCTCAAGTGCTGGGATTAAAGGTGTGTGCCACACTTCCGGGCATCATAGTTTTAAAGGAAAATATAAAGTTGAGCATGGGGGGGGATCGCTCCTGTAATCCAGCACTTGAGGGGCTGAGGCACAAGGATTGCTGCAAGGGTGAGGCCAGCCCGGGGAAAGAAAAGGCCAGGGAGATGGCTCATCTGTACAAGCACAGGGACATTCATTCCGATCCAAAGTCCGGCATGGCAGTGTGCATCGGTAATTCCAGTGCTGGAGGGGAAGGCAGGTGGATCCCAGAGGACTGGTGGACGGTCAAGTCTGGTGGGAAAGGAGCTAAGGGAGCTCGGGTTCAGGAAGGGACCTTGCCTAGAAAAAAAAAGCGAGGGATATATATAGTGAGGGATAGAGTCTCTGGAGTGCACCTGTACACACATGTGCACATACATCTCCAACATGCAGAGAGAGAGGAGGAGGGGGGAGAGGAGGAGGAGGAGAAGGAGAAGGAGGAGAAGGAGGAGGAGGAGGAGGAGGAGGAGGAGGAGGAGGAGGAGGAGGAGGAGGAGGAGGAGGAGAAGGAGAAGGAGAAGGAGAAGGAGAAGGAGAAGGAGAAGGAGAAGGAGAAGGAGAAGGAGAAGGAGAAGGAGAAGGAGAAGGAGAAGGAGAAGGAGAAGGAGAAGGAGAAGGAGAAGGAGAAGGAGAAGAAGAAGAAGAAGAAGAAGAAGAAGAAGAAGAAGAAGAAGAAGAAGAAGAAGAAGAAGAAGAAGAAGAAGGAGAATTAGCAGCAGCCAGTCATGGTTACACCTGTAATCCGAGCACTTAAGAAACAGAGGCAGGAGGATCACTACATTTTTAAGCCTAGTTTGTTCTACAAAAGCAAGAGCAACATGGTGAGACCCAGTCTCAACATCCTCCCCCCAAATATATAATGAAAACAACAAAAGAAAAGAAAACACAAGCAGAACTTTAAAAAACAGACTTAGCAAACCCACAGCATGAAGGCTGAGGACTGGCAGTAACTGCAGGACGACTGCTCCTCGTCATCGTCGTTGTCGTCATCGTCGTCGTCGTCGTCGTCGTCGTCGTCGGGGCTGGGGCTCAAACACCGGGCTTGCTCCTGCTGGGCCAGTGCTCTGCCACTCAGCCACCCTGACCTCCCATCCTTTGAACATTTTATGAACTTGAGATAAAGATCAAGAACTTCTCCCCCCCCACACCCACAGGGCTGGGGAGCAAACCCAAGGGCTTGTGCCTGTCTTCAGGCACCCCCACCCCCTCCAGAGCTATATCCCAGGCTTTTTATTAAAGAAGAAAAATGAAAATCATAAACAAAAATGAGAGAGGAACCATGAAAACTTTGAACCTGTGTTCGACACAAGAAACGACAAACGGTAAACAGACCCGGGAGGAGCAGAGACCAGGAAGGCAGTGTTTCCTGGAGTGAGGTCTGCCTTGTTTAGATTCCGGCTGGTTTTGCATGTGGGTGGTGATGGATGGGGTCAAGGCGGGGTGGGGTAGAGTGTGGCATAGTCTGCTTTCTCTGCGACAATGTACATCAGGCAACCAAGCTCCGAGGACTTCTACGGAGACATCTTGACCCGAGGTCATGTGACTTTGGGACCAGTCTGCTCTAGTCGTATCCCTGGGTGTATAAGGGACCACTTGGAACCCTGCTGCAGGAAACCGTTTGCTGCATATGAAAATGTTGTTCTGGCCTTTTAGTCCCCACAGACAATCCGTATTCTTTCAGAAGTTCGAAGCCACAGCAGCATAAACAGAGTGACACTAACGATGTGAGAAGTCTGAGGCTTGGAGATTAGGAGAAAGTTTTCCTAGGACAATGGACACAGCTCAAGAGAGGGAAAAGTCACCTGTCTCCCCGGGACCTTTCCATCTCATCCACCGGTGGTGTTTGCCTGTTGGAATTTAATTTAATTTTAAATTATGTTTGCATGTGTGGGGTGTATGTACGTGTAGGTGGTGGTGGTGGTGGTGGTGGTGGTGTGTGCCCAAGGAGGCCAGAGGCATGAGACACCCCTGGAGCTGGAGTTACAGGCTGTTGTAAGCTACCTCAGGATTTGGATGTTGGAAACTAAACTTGGGTTTTCTAAAAGAAAAAAAAGACATTCATTTCCCCATCCTCTCCTCCTTTTGTTTGGAGACAGGGTTTCTCTGTGTAGTCCTGGCTGTCCTGGAACTCTCTCTGTAGACCAGGCTGGCCTCATCTCCCAGAGCTCCACCTGCCTCTGCTTTCCAAGTGCTGGGATTAAAAGTGAGTGCCACCATGCTGAGGAGCCAAGTGGATGTTTTGAAATAATGCTCAAGTAGGAATGAAAGGCAATTAAAGGCCAAGGAGGCCTGAGGAAGAAAAAGGCAGCTGGGAGTCACTTCTTGTCAGGTATAGAAAAGGAAAAGGGGGGCTAGAGAGATGGCTTAGAGGTTAAGAGCACTGGCTGCTCTTCCAGAGGTCCTGAGTTCAATTCCCAACATCCACGTGGTGGCTCACAACCACCTGTAATGAGATCTTCTGGTGTGCAGGCATACATGCAGACAGAATACTGTATACATAATAAATAAATCTTTAAAAAAAGAAAAGGGAAAGGCAGAGATTGTCTAGGATGATGAAATCATCATCAGTTGCACACATTCGCTCTCTGGGGTCTGACATTAGGGTCCTCGTGGCCTAGAGGAGTTACTACTCAACAACAGATTTCAATCACAATTTAAATTCTCCTGCTCATTTGCTTTACTTGTGGGAGTCAGTTCTCTCCTTTATGCAGAGCCCAGGGATTGAGCTCAGTCCATCAGATTTGGTGGCAAGAGTCTTTACCCACTGGGCCATCTTACTGGTCCATGGATACCTACATTTTTACAGTCAGAAAAGTGAGCTTGCATAGGTAATGCTAAGAAGCTGGGGGTGGGGCATGATTCAAACAGGAAAGTTTACCATCGATCCACCTCTCTACGCTAACCACTGTGCTGCACCCCCCACTCTGGGTTTTGTTTTGTTTTGGACAGTCTCCTATATTCCAGGATAGCCTAGAATTTGCTATATAGTGGAGGATGGCCTTGAATTCTGAATTGTCCTGCTTCTACCTCCCAAATGCTAGGATTATAGATGTGCCCTGTCACATATGGCTTATGCAGCTTTGGGGACAGAACTCAGGGCTTTCTGCATGCTAGGCAAGCAAGCACTCTACCAACTGAGCCGCATGCCTGCCCTGTTTCTTGTCACAGAAGTGTACAAGAAGCAACAGCATGCAAGAGCATAGCACGAAATGAAACATCGCTAAGTCCAGCTGGGTGAGGTGCCAGTTCACCTTGGAGACAAGCTATGGTTTGTAAAGAAAGAAGGGAAAAGACACTTCAGGGAGAGAAGGTGAATGGTACCACAGCTGTGGAGGTGGGTAGGAAGTGTTTCACAGCGTGGGGTGTGCCAAGTCCAGATGTGGTCACCAGATACCTCCGGCAGACACAAGTTTCCAATGAGTGGGAGGTCAGGATTGTTTCTCAAGATATTGGAGGTGGGGGTGAACATTCGTGGGAAGTGGAGGGATAGAGGTTAAACCTTGCCTTACCATCAGGGAGACCAGATATAGAGGAGGGGAAAGGAGGACCTAGGGAGATTTGGATCGTGTATAGTTACTGGGAAAGATTACCAAGCCCGTTGAGACGTTAGTTTCCTTTTTTTGAGTGGTAAGGTTGGAAAAGAAGATGCACATGCCGTGGGAACCAAGGTCCTTTCTACATAATGACATAACTCTAAACTCGTGGGACAGGCAGGGTGAGGATCGCTAGCAATATGCTCCGTCGATCTCCGCTTCTCAAACTGTGCATCTTTCCCCGGTTCATCATTGCGCAAGGAGCCAAAGGCTGCCTGGCCGGACGCACCGGTCCAGCCTGGGGTTCCCGCCCTAGCTCCGGTTTAGAGCATCAGGTGGGATCCACGGCATAGGCAGAAGAGGCGGAGGGAGCCTCTCCCAGACGTGCAGAGCACGAAACCTTGGGCGGGTGGTCGCAGTGCATTTGCACGTTCCAGCAGGGACAGTCAGCTTGGAGGCCGAGCCCCCAGGACGAACGCAGCAACCCTTCTGTGCTGTGCACTGACCTAGCTTCCCAAGAACACGCAGCAGGCCTCGGGAAACGCTCCGGGTACCCCAGACGTGGCAGTCCGAGGCCCCCCACTTCGCGGACTACAAGTCCCAGCAGCACCCGCAGCTAATACCTCCCGCCAAGCCGCGGAGACCCCCGGTCGGTCCCAGCCACGGGGAGCGTGCTGCGCTGGGGCTGAGCTGGGTAGGGAGGCCGGTCCCGGGGGCGGGGGCGGGGCCCGCTCCGCGGCTTCTCCCGCCGCCGCCGCCGCCGCCGCCGCCAAGGGGAGTTTCCAGGAAGTGGCCATATTGGATCCATTCAGCCGCAGCCGCCCGGGCGGAGCGCGTCCCGCAGCCGGCTCGTCCCCGCCGCGGCCCCGGCGCTCCCCGCAGCCCGCCCGCCCGGTGCGCAGCTCGCCATGGCGGCCACCGACCTGGAACGCATCTCGGTGAGGCCCGCGGCGCGCGGGGGCGCGGGAGGGGGGCGCGAGGCGGGCTGTCAGCACCGCACGGCGGGGCCTCGAACCCGGGGACCCCCGGAGCCAACCCCAGGAGGGGGTCTCGGCGTGTCGGGCTTCGCGCGACGTGAGCTCCTTTTCGCGGGAAGCAGCCAAGACTTGGGCGGCTCGGGGCAGGTGTGAAGACAGACTCGTGCCCAAAGGGGAGGATCCCGGACGCCCCCCGACTCTCCTTCCCCAGGGTGTTCCTGCACCTCTGGGGACTTGGCTTAGCCGCCCAGGTGCTGTTAGCTGGGTGCAAAGAGTGAGGATGGAGCCCCAAGGGTCCAGGGATTTCCCCACCACCACCCAACACACACACATGCTCCGGAAAGAGCTCAGGGGAGTTGCAGACTTTGGTCCTAAAGAATCCGGGCCTGCTGTCCATCTCCTTCACTGCCCTCCCCCAGGATCCTGGATCCTGGGTGCAACTCCAGACAGGTCCAGGGCTCCAGTGATAGGCTTTGGGTCTGCCGCAGCCATTCTCAGGGGCTGAAGTGATTCCAGATCCCAACCATTGAGTGTTTGTTTGGGCCCCAGTCAGGGTCTGCCTTCCTCTGGGCTGACGTCCCTTGGTGGTCCTAACAGGGGTGTCTGTGGACTTGAACCAGGCCATAGCACGCGGGGGGAGGCCTTTTGGGGGTTGTCTGCACGCTCTTGGTGTCTAAGGCTGGATTTGGGTGTGTCTGGGAGGCTAGGCTGTGACAGTGAAGGAAGCTGTGTCCTCATGCCAGCATGTGAGGCCCTGGTCGGCTGGAAGGGGAGGAGGGGAAGGGAGGGAGGAGGGCCCAGGGCTGTTGGAGGGAGGGAGAATTCTGAATGTGTGACCGATAACGAATTGGTTCTGGGGCTAAAATAAGGGAGCCAGGACTTATGTAATTATGCTATAAATACTGTCATCTGAATTTATATATGCAAATTTCTTCTTTAATCTGAAAATACATTTGTTGGTCTTTGGGAATAAGCATAATAAAACAGGAGCTCTTGGTTTCATAATGTGTTGACTGGTGTGTTCTGTGCCCCTTGGGGAGGGGGGCTGTGTGTCTGTTAAGTAAGTTTGACGACATGGGGAATCTGCAGAGGCTGGCCAAGCCGAGATCCACTTCACTCCTGTGGCTGTAAAGTGGAATTTATGTACTTCAGGAAAACAGCCGAGTCCTTATAAACCTGCCCGGTCGATGGAGACCAAAAGATGTGTGTGTCTGTGTGCTGCATTCTCTGTGCCTGGCTGACCGGAAGGTTCTGTCTGGGTTTGTTTTGAGGTCAGAGGTTCGTCTAACAGTTGATCTTGCACAGATGAGAGTGTGTAGAGCAACTGGAATCAGTGGCCTGAGAGGATTCCTTGAAATGCTACTTGTTGGTCATGGGGCCTCTTGGCGAGCTCCTTAACCCTCGGTGTTCTCCTCTGTACAGCCAGAGAAAATAGGGTCTCCCTCGTGGAGTTGTACGGGTTCTGGGAAGGAACGCAGGCGAGGTACCTGAGTAGTGTCAGGTACACGGGAAATGCCGTGTGGGAGAGGGCAGCAGGGAGTGTGTTTGCCTGGCTGCACCTCCTTTTCATCGCTGTGTGGCCAGAGGTGATCCTCAGGGGGTCCGAGAGTGTCTACACCGTACAGCTGTGGCTTGGGAGGGCCTTGCCTCTGTTTGCTTTTGGATCATTTCTGTGGGAAGTCTTCCCATGATCCCCACAGTGAGCCAAAGCACAGACAGGGAGGGGACAGACTCAGTACTGCTGTAGTGCTGGAATTCGGGGACCTTGCTTAGCATGATGGTTACGCTCCAGGGATGGATGCCTTCCCCGCCCTCTGCACTCTGGGCTATTAGCCTCCTGGGAGGACTTGGATGGGATTGAATTTGGGTGGAGATACTGGGTGGAGTTTGGCCGGAATTTAGGAGTCTGGTCTCTTTCCTCCCTTCCTTATCATCCTGGGAAGGTAATTTCCTACCTTATCTTGTGCATAGCCATACTGATGCCTTGAAGAATTTTTTTTTTTTTGAAGGCTCCCTGTAGTCTTTGGCTTATTGGAGACATGCTTGGATATTTCGCCAGCTGCACGATTTGGTGGTACTGGGGCAGATATCCACTGCCCCTGTGGCTCATGCAAAGGTGGTCAGAGCAGCCCCGGAGGACCTGAAAACTATCTTAGTCTGGAGTACAAAGTCACACACAAGGGTTTGGGCTATAGCTCAGGGGTGAAGAGCCCTACTTAGCTTGTGTAGGAAGCCCTGGGTTCAATCTGCAGTGTGCCTGGAAGAAAAAATGAACACTCAGTGATGTACTTTGAGATGGAGGTGTGTTGGTATCTCGATCCGCTCTTCCCAGCATGCTGCACACACCCTAGGCCTATCTTTATTATATTTTACTTGTTATGTTTGCGTGTGTAGGTATGTGTGTGGGTATGCGTGTGTGGTGGTGTACATGTGGAGGATGGAGGACAGCTTTCAGAGTCTCTCTTTTTCCATAAGGGTCCTGGGAATGGAATTCAGGCCGTCAGGTGTGACAGCGGGCGCCCTCACCCACAGCCATCTTCCTGGCCCTACACCTTTGACCTCTAAGTGCATCCTGCCTTAGTCAGGTCAGGGGCTTAGGTTGATGGCTGTCGTGTAGGTTTCTGGGGGCAGCCTCAGCAGATTCTGTCGTCTCGTGCTTTCCTTGGGCAGTCAGACTCCTGCCGCACTCTTGGGGTCCCTCTCTTGCTTGTTGGTCTCTGACTCTGAGGCTCGCTCTCCTTCTACCCTGACCCACTCCTGTGAGTCTCCTGTTTGCACCTAATGGAGGAGGTTCAGACTCCTAGGTGAGGGACCCAGTGGGTCCCAGGCAAAGTAAAGATGTGCGGGGGAGAGGGAAGAAACGTGAGGCTGCCTCATCCTTGGCATTCTTCCCAGCCAGTCACTTACCCCCCATCTCCGCTTTATCCTCGGCACCATCTGTTACATCCGTTGTCACCCCTGTAATCTTGACACTTGCCCAACAAGCATGCTATCCAAGGAGTGCCGATTTTGTCCTAAAGCTAGGGGTGTGGGAGGCAGCCTTCTCATCCAAGTGCGGCTCAGGGCTCCTGTCTCCGGGATCTCCGTATCCTGTGACAATGACCAGCAGCCACGCCAAGCCTTTCTGGGCAGAAATGATAGTTGAGCAGAAGATACCAGTGTAGCTCCCAGTGGCTAGCGTTGTGGGGTCACATGTGAATGCCACAGGCAAAGCCACAATTCTACACCTTTCTCTAGGAGGTGGGGTTGCCCTATCCTTCCTTCCCTCCCTCCCTACCATACTAGGGAACCAACCTTCCTGGGACCTTATGGGGTGGATCAGAGCTTTGAGTCTGGTGAGAAGGTGTTGGTGACCCGAGGGAGCATTTGACTAGAGACTGCTTGGGGTAGGGAGAGAGAGGGTGGCACGAACAGACTGACCACAGTGCCAAAGAGGAGGGAGGCTAGGTGGAGTTGGAGAACTCAGGGCCGGTCCAAAAGCTGTGGAGGGTGGGGGTGGAAGGGGGGTGGGCAATGGATGTTTTGAGCTTCTTTTGATGTCAGCAGGCTGAGATTGGGCGAGGAAGCAGATTTTGGTTGCTGGTCAGTCGAAGATGGGCCCAGTACCCGGACGCTAGCTTCCATCTGATGGCCCCTTGAGGTGATGGACGTTTGAGCCGTAGGATGAACTAGGTAGTGGTGTGTGTGTTTGGGACAGTAACTGTCCCAGAAGGCTTTCTGGCTGAAACCCAGCTTCCTTGGGGCCATGGCCCAGCTGCAGGATGACAGAGCAGAGCAAGGACAGCTGGCCTCCAGGTGTCTCTCAGGGCCTCCAGCTTCCTGCTTCTGTGCTGCCCGTAGGGTCTCGGGACTTCCAGCCACGTTCTACAATGCATTCCCTTTGTGGACAGCCAGATGTGAAGCTGGTTAGGGAGGAGGGAGACACATCTGCCTGGGGAGCGGGATGTCCCCCAGACTCAGAATGCCCTCTTGGGCGGCTGGGATGTTCTTCATTAGCTTCTGTAGGAGTCCTGCACACCCTCAGGGCTCATGTCGGGAAGCTCAGCTGGGAAGAGGCAGCAGAGGACAGGGCAGGGATATAGCTTCTTGGCAATAGCTACAGTTGCCCTGTTTGCCTTGGGGTGAGTTGGGTATTCTTAGGACTGGCAGCTTCCAGGTACATAGTAGGCTTTATCACAGAGCTGAGTTAGAGGGACAGAACCAGAGGAAGAGAAGTAAGAGTCCATCTCTGATGATGCTATCCGGCTGTTCTCTGTGGGGCCTTCTGGGTGTGGACCACCCCAGACCTGGGCTTCAGCGGGGGCTGGACCCAGGATTCTCTCCCCAGGGACAAAGCTGTCCCTCTGCCTGCTGCTGAGGTGGATGGGGAACAGAGATGCATGGCTGTGCCTGCACAGCCACCTCTGGCCATGTTGGTGCCAGAGCAACAGTCTGGGCCTTGCCAGCACCGTTCTCCATCCTGTGGTGGTAAATAAGGCAGGGACATTTTGGAACCCACATCCCCGCTTCCAGGGCTGGGGTTTCACTTATGAGGAAATGCAGCCTTCTCCTCTGAATGAGGTTGGACCACTTGTGGCTTTTCCCCGCTGGCAGACAGTGATGGCTGCCGAGTCCTAGCCAGGCACAGAACTGGGGTGCTGTGCCTCCTGCAGCAGAGCGCCCCATATGTGCAGTGGCAGGATGGAACATTTCCCCTTCCTCCCCGCAGCACATCAGAGCCGAAGAATGCGTCTATGTCCCAGGCCTTGTGGGTGGCGGGGACAGGCACGGGCCCAGAAACTGTGCTTTTGGCTTCCTGGAGACCTGATTTTGGTAGAACTATGGCTAGAACCGTCCTTAGTTGATGAGCTGCAGCCTGGCTGTGGGAAGAGGGAGAAAGTATCTTGGACAGAGAAACAAAGGACCGCGTACCGCGGCCTAGGGAGAACAGGAGGGTAGTTGTGCTACCAAGTTCCTGGTCTTACAGGAGGGTGGGGAATGGCTGGCCTAGTGAGAGGGACTGGTGGCCCAGTAGCCGACTCCCCATTGTTAACCCCGTGGGCCACCACGGTGGCACTGTGAAGGTTGATCTGGGGCTGAGTCTTCCGCCCAGGTTTCTGTTGCTGCCGTAAAAGAGAGACACTCGGCTGCCCAGGTGTCCTCGGGATTGAGGACAGGTGTGTCTTGCTTCTCTTCTCGTTTGGTCCAGGATGACACCTTCTGCATCTCTGCCCTCCTGCATACAACCTTTTAGTTATTTCTCGTAACCTCTGACCTGGGTTAGAAGCTTGCTTGGAATCCTGGGACCAGAGCCTAAGCCTGGGAAAATTCCTAGGATTCCTCTTGGGCTCAAGGACAGTTGGGCTTAACACCACAGTTCTGGCCGGAGGCCTCTGCTCTGGCTATTTTTATGGCCTAGGCTGCTTGGGAGTAGCTGAAGCTACTATGTGCCAGGAACATGGGTGGAGAAGGCTCAGTGGTGCAGTGATTCCTGGGTCCATTGCTCAGGGCCTTCTAACCCAGCCAGGGGTAGTGTTCTCCTGGGGAGTGGGCTTCCTGTCTAACTGGCGGCGGGGTGTACCCGAGGATGCCTTGAATGAAAAGGCAGAAAAGCCTTCTGAATTTTAAGCCCTGAGATAGCCTAGGAGGCCGGCGGATGCTAGGAACAGGAAGGAGCCAGGGAACAGATGTGTTCAGAGACCGAGGCACTAGAGAAGTCTGTGGAAGATCTGGCATCAGGGAGCTTGTTCTTGATCCAGGATTCCAGGATTCAGGAACCACATTTCTTTGATTCTCTCCCAACAACCAACTCGATTTAGGGTTCTTTTTTTTTTTTTAATTTATTTATTTCTTTATTTTATGTTTGTTGGTGTTTTGCCTACATGTATGTCTGTGTGAGGGTACCAGATACCCTGGAACCAGAGTTATAGACAGTTGTGAGCTGCCATGTGGGTGCTGAGAATTGAACCTTGGTCCTTTGGAAGAGCAGCCAGTGCTCTTAACCAATTGCCCCCACCTTCCCCCTCCCCATTTGGGTTTTTTTTTTATTGATCCTCAACTTTACCTGTCTTGTTAGTGTAGATACTTGAGCTGATGATTTCCAGTCTCTGAGTACAGTCTGCTTTTGTGTGGTGGCAAACTCAGAGACCTGATTTCTCCCTAGATGCCACCCCAGCTCTTGGTAAAATGGGCAGTTCTTCGTGTCTGTCCATTAGGGCAGCTCCTGAGGGTTCAGACAGAGCAGTTCTGACCCAGGAGAGGGATGTCCCAGTTGCCCACTGGGCTGTATAATAAACAAGGTCCTCTGCTTTGTTCTGGATGGCTGGGCATGCAGGATTGCACTTCTTAGTTTGGTTGTTTTCTCCGATGTGCCAAAGAAAGTATGATGTAGAAGTCGGGGCTTGGCTCGGGTTCCAGGAGCTTGTTAGTGATTAACAAGGGGATCCTGGCCCATGGAGTTTCTCATTGTGCGCAGATCACCAAGCTGCCCCCGCCTCGGCCCAGGGGGACTTTGAAGATGTTTAGAGCCCTGTGTGAGCATCCTAGGTTGCTGGGTAGGAAAAGGGCCCGAGTCAGCAAGATCTGTGCCTGTCTAGGGCCTGCCAGTCTAAAGGCTCATCCTCATGGAACAGTCTCCCACGGCCTCCATGCCCCCAGAATGGAGTAGACGCGTCATCTCCCCAGATCATTCTGCAAGACTGGCTTGCGCAGTAATGGCTTTGGTCTAGATCCGTTCTCTGAAATGCCAAAACACCATGTTCGGCCCAGTATTTTCTTTTTGTTTTTTTCCCTTTTCACATTTTTTCTTTTTGAGACAGGATAGCATGTAGTCCAGGCTGTCCTCAAGCTTGCTGAGTCCCTGAGGACGGCCTTGAATTCCTGATTCTCTTGTCTTGTTATATACATCCTTTGTTTCCTTTTCACTTTGTTTGGTTTGGGGGAGGTACTAAGGATAGAAATCAGGGCCTTATAGATGGTTAGGCAAGTGCACATCCCTACATCCCTAGCCCTAGGTAGTTCAGGCTGGCCTTGAAGTCATGGTCCTCCTGCCATAGCCTCCCTAAGGTTGGGATTGCACATATGTGTTGCTATTACCTGCTTGGATCTCTTGAGGGGAGGGGGGAATCAGATTTCTAAACAGTAGACCTGCATTCCCACAGTTGTGTGGAATTGCAGACCCTTGGCCACCCTGGGCCATGTCCTAGCATGAACTCTGCCGTTTTCCACCTCTTCCTGGAAGGATTCTACGCTTGACCATGTCGGCTGCTGTCAGCAAGTGTGAGTTTCCTGGTCATGTCTCCATTCAGATCCTGAGCAGCGTGGCCTCTTGTAAATGAGCCTGTCTCACAGTGCCCAGTGGTCCTCACGGGGCTGCCCTGTGGAGTAAGAAGATGGACGCTGTATATTTTAGAACTCAGAAGGGTTACAGTTACAGATCAGCATTTATGATACAGATCATACACACCGTTATTGATCAGCATTGCTGTATCGATCCTTTGTGCATTTATGGTGCCTCCCTGAGCTCTGGGGGCACTTGAGTTTAGAACAAGCCTGGGGTCAAGGATGTGGTGGCCTCACTTTCTCACTGCTGGCCGCCCCAGTGCCTACTGCACAGCAGGTGTGTGCAGTGATGACTGACTGTGATGGATTGGGAGCCTTCTAAGTACATTGGAGGGCAACCGAGCAGAGTGCTTTGCCTAAGGGCTTGTTCTGCTCTCCATCCCTGCGGGCCCAGGCCCTGGTTATTACCATACAGGGTGGGAAAAGCTAAGTGAGAGACTATAGCTCTTTTGGTCTAGTTCACACAAGGTGATTTTTTAAAAAATATTTATATATTTATTTAGATTTATTTATTATATACACCTGCTTGGCGCCAGAAGAGGGCACGAGATCTCATTATAGATGGTTGTGAGCCACCACATGGTTGCTGGGAATTTAACTCAGGACCTCTGGAAGAGCACACGGGGCTCTTAACCTCTGAGCCATCTCTTCAGTCCCACAAAGTAGTTCTTTTTTTTTTTTTTTGGTTTTTCGAGACAGAGTTTTCCTGTGTAGCCCTGGCTGTCCTGGAATTCCCTCTGTAGACCAGGCTGGCCTCGAACTCACAGAGATCCAGCTGCCTCTGTCTCCTGAGTGCTAGGATTAAAGGCATGTGCCACCACCGCCATGCCCAGCTTTCCACAAGGTAGTTCTTAACAAATGACTGGTATCGTCTTGTGAGCTCTGGTTCCTCTCTGAGGCTGCAATCTCAGATGCCTGGCCTTCCTTGCCTCTGTCCTGTGCATGCATTGTTCTGTGGAGACTAGCAGTCACAGTGTTAAGGTCCTGCCCAGCTAGGGGTTTATGCCAGGCATGTAGAGAAGGGACCAGAGGTAGGACGGACAGGAGCTCTCTAAGTGCTCTGCCATTTTCTTGACCCTGCTGCCCTTGAGAGGGCTTTAGTCTTAGGCTAGCTCCACAGATGATCACAGGGTAGTCACAAAGGCGCCCCCTGGGCCACTCGCTTTGGCATCGTGCTATTGGCTACCACCAGAGGGCAGGGTTGTCACCCAGCGGGAGAGCTGATATTGTGTCTGAGTCCTGGTCACTGCATCATGTTGGGGACCCCTGGGGTGTTCCTAGTTCTTCCTCTGCTGTGGCTGCTCAGGCCACCGGACATCTGAGGGGAGAGTGACAGTTTGCAGTAAGTAGGTCACGAGTTATTGATGCCAAATGTGTGATCAGGAAGGCTGGCATTAGCGAGCGTCGTCCCTCAGTAAAGCCAGAAGGTCACATCAGTCTCCTGAGGACAGGGAAGGACACTGTCTTCTCTCAGGGCCGTAGCCATTATTCTGGTGTAGGTGCACCAGAGCAGGACGTCCACTCTGGTCCCTGATGTCCCTGGGTAGACGCAGTGTAGCCTGGGCAATAACTTGGGGGTGATGACCTCTTGTCCTCCACACGCTTCCACGGAGAGAGCCACACTGTGTGAGGGAAGAAGAGGCAGGGCTGCTGAGCCTGGGGAGGTGGGCTTGTGCGTTCCTCAGCACTCATTTTAGTCCCTGGAGCCCAGAGTTGTCAGAAAATTGGGGGGAGTGAGGCATAGGCCAGACTGGTTTTTCTTCCTCCTCCTCCTCCTCCTCCTCCTCCTCCTCCTCCTCCTCCTCCTCCTCCTCCTCCTCCTCCTCCTTCTTTTTTTTGCAAGTGTTCTGCTGTGGAGTGTGTGTGTGTGTGTGTGTGTGTGTGTGTGTGTGTGTGTGTGTGTGTGTGTGTGTGGTTTCCAGACGCAGCTGACTTGGTCAGTTTTGGCGGCAGACTACAGGATGTTGGATTGCATCCTGATTGTGTCACCCTTGGAAGGAGAGCGTGAATAAATACGCAGCCTTCTCCGCAAGCACAGCACGCCTTCAATTTTGGAGATTTTCAGTTTCACCTAAAAATAAGCTCCAGCCTGTTCTGTCCTGCGTTTGATCCCCAGGCTGCCGCAAGCAGGAAGGAAGACTGAATAATGAAGTCCTGTGTGAGGTGGGCAGGTGGCACCTCCAGTGTGGCAGCATTTGAAGATGCTGTTTGTGAACTTGAAACTGAGCCGGGGCGTCATGGCACACAAGGGTGGGAAGCATAGAGAACATGGCTTCCCCAGCCCATGGAGAGCTTTCTGAAGTGGGGAGAACCACGATGCATAACGGTTAAGGGTGGCCAGGCAGTGGTGGCGCACGCCTTTGATCCCAGCACTCGGGAGACAGAGGCAGGCGGATCTCTGTGAGTTTGAGGCCAGCCTGGTCTACAGAGTGAGTTCTAGGACACCTTGTCTCAGAAAACCGGGGGAAAAAAAGTTAAGGATTGGTGCCAGGAAACAGGACCACTGCCTGGGAAGGCCTGGCGTGCTGTGTAGGGCCAGCAAGGTCAGGAGCCAGCGAAAAGGCACAGAGCCCTGGGAGCTCCGGAGTGCAGGGAAGCTGCTGAGCTAAAAGGCAGGCTTAGGGCTGAGAGATGGCTCAGTGGGTAAAGGTGCTTCCTGTCAAGGCCGACCACCCAGATCCAACCCCCGGAACTGGAATCCGCGTGACGTGACGGAAGGGGAGAACTGACCAGCTGTACCCATGCAGGAGCGTGGCAGCCCCACTCAATACACACATTAATTAAATAGTGTGAAAGAAGCGGGAAAGCAGGCATGGCTGTGTTGGTGGTCTGCTCACCAACATGCACAAAGCCCTGGCTTTGATCTCCAGCACTGCATCAAACTAGGTACGGCAGCAAATGCCTGTGATTCCAGTACTGGGGAGATAGAGGCGTGAGAATTAGGGGTTCAAAGTCATTCTTGGCACAACAAATTCAAAGCCAGCTTGGGCCTGTCTCAAAACAAAACAAAACAACAACACCCCTACACACACACACACACACACACACACACACACACACACAGGAATTTAGAAGTAACCAGTGGGGCTGGAATTGAGTGGGGGGGGGGGGGCGCTGAATGCCAGGCAAAGGTGAGTGGGGAAGGCTCTATGTCTTGTTTCTGACGTGGGCACCAGGGAAAGAAAGCTCCTTGGTGTGGCCCCTTTCTCAGGTTACATTTGCAGCCTTAAGAGGACTAGTGAGGGGGCTGGAGAGATGGCTCAGTGGTTAAGAGCACTGACTGCTCCCAGCACCCACATGGCAGCTCACAGTTGTCTGTAACTCCAAGATCTGACACCCTCATGCGGTCTATATACATGCAGCAAAACACCAATGCACATAAAGTAAAAGAAAAGAGGACTTGTGAGTGGGTGAATTGGGACGTGAAGTCCTGGGGACAGTGATGCGGGAAGGGTCACCGTGAGAAATAGGCCCCACCCAGAGTCTTTGGAGAAACAGGTTTGGGGCAAACCTGGCTTGTTTGAAATGGGTAGAAGAGGCACATAAGATCTAGGCTGCTTATGGACGTACTTAGGCGTGACTGGGACAGGTGTTAGTATCCTAAGGCAGGTTGGGATTTTGTACCCCCGACTCCTTTGCCCACTGTGTGTGTGTGTGTGTGTGTGTGTGTGTGTGTGTGTGTGTGTGTGTGTGTGTGTGATGCGTCATGCGTGTACCACGGCACACCCACACCTGTGGAGGTCAGAGGATGACTCTGGAGCTGGTTCTCTCTTGGCCTCCCTGAGTTGGGAGGGTTGCCATGACTACCCAGAGCTCCACTGTGGAGCTGTGGATAGGAGAGACTCCTGTGTGCCTTCCTGTCCCTGGTGGTGGTTAGGGCATAGGCACTGAGGAAGAAAGAGGCATGGTTCTGCCCAACGTGAGCTATGTGGGCCTCAACCTGCCCTCAGGGTGGCATCTTACTCCCACTCCCAGGGAAGCCAGAGAAATGTCTGCACCAAGTTGAGTCCAGCCTTGACTCTCGCTTCGGGCTTTGTTGCTTCTCTGAACGGTGCTACAGCGCAACTCCAGTGGTCCCTGGTCATTTCTGCTGAGGTCAGGCCTCCACATTCTCTCCCAGAATCCTCTTTCTAAACAGTCATGGCTCCAGTAGGGTTGGAGACCCCAGAGCCTCAGGTCTCCAGAGACTACCACTGAGGAGGAAGCAGATCCCTCCCCTGAGCCCTAGTCTTGGATCCATCTTCAGGAGTGTTGGCTCTTGTAGCCGGGTCCCCGCAGGGACTCTGTGTTTGATACATAAGTAGTGGAAAGTGGATGTGGAGGACCACCAGTCCAGCCTGACAGGGAGGACCATCTGATGGACTCAAGTCGGGGCTGGGAAAGGGCCAGGGAGGGAATGGCAGCATCTCTACCTTCCTCAGACCTGGCTGCATGAAGATACACTCCCCAACCCGTGCCTTTGGGCTTTTGAAGATCTGGGGAAGGCTGGGGATCTAGCTCAATTGGCAGAGTGCCTGCCTAAGGACGCATAAAGCCCTGGGGTCTCCAGTACCACATAAACCCGGCACAGAGTGCACATCTGTAATATCAGCACACAGGCGGTGGAAGCAGAGGCTGGGAGCTGAACGTCATTCTTGGCTGTGTAGCAAATTCAAGGTATCATGGACCACATGAGACCCTGTTGAATGAAAAGTCCTAGGGAGCTGGCTGTGTGGCACATACTCATCATCTTAAACACTTTGGAGACCGAGGCAGTGGGATAGCAAGTTCAAGGCCAGCCTGTCTCAAAGTGGGGGGACTCAGGGGTCCTCTGTGGGAATGCAGCATGGAGTTGGAACCCTGGTGACTTCAAGGTGTGTCCTGGGTGGTGCTGAGAACTCAGGCACCAGGGGCTGGTCTGACACAGACACCTCTTTTCCCAGGGGGTTGAGGGTCAGGGCTGGTCTGACACACAGACACCTCTTTTCCCAGGGGGTTGAGGGTCAGGGCTGGTCTGACACACAGACACCTCTTTTCCCAGGGGGTTGAGGGTCAGGGCTGGTCTGACACAGACACCTCTTTTCCCAGGGGGCTGAGGGTCAGGGCTGGTCTGACACACAGACACCTCTTTTCCCAGGGGGCTCACCGTCTTGATGTGCTTTTCTTGGCAGAATGCAGAGCCCGAGCCCCGGAGCCTGTCCCTGGGCGGCCATGTGGGGTTTGACAGCCTCCCTGACCAGCTGGTCAGCAAGTCAGTCACCCAGGGTTTCAGCTTCAACATTCTCTGTGTGGGTAAGTGGTGGCCTGGCGGGGGGGGGGGGGGGGGAGGCAGAAGATGGGGGAGACTTCTAGGAAGTCTGTGCTGGCCACCTGACAAGCTGGGGTGGGGGTTCCCAAGCAGAGGGAGATCTTGGGTTCAGGCTTTGGTCTTGCCTCTGTCAGGATCAAAACAGGATTAGGGCCAGGACCTGCCCGACTCAGAGTCGCCACAGAGGAAACGGAAGTGGGTCCATAAAAGTGCTGCCGAAACTGTGGGTGTTTATCATAGAAATTCACAGTCACAAGTTCATTCATTATTTAAAAAAAAAAAACAAAAACCTCACGGGGCTGGAGAGATGGCCCAGTGGTTAGGAGCTCTTGCTGCTCTTCCAGAGGTCAGGACATCTGTTCCCAGCACCCATGTCAGGTGGCTCTCTGCTCCTTGTAGCTCAAGTTCCGGGGAGCCTGACACCCTCCTTCTGATTTCCATAGGTACCTGCAGATACACACACACACACACACACACGCACGCACACACACAAGCACACGCACACATAAATAAAAATAAATCTTGGCTAGGCAGATGGTGGTGCCCGCCTTTACTCCCAGCACTCGGGAGGCAGGCGGATCTCTGTGAGTTCCAGGACAGGCACCAAAGCTACACAGAGAAACCCTGTCTCCAAAAAAAAAAAAAAAATCAATCAATCAATCAATCAATAAATAAATAATAAAAAAATTTTTAAAAATTATTCTTCCCTTCTTACTATGTGACAAGGATACAAGGGTGAATGAGACCCTGCTTTGTCACCGGGTCACAGGGTAAATCTCTAGTACACTTTGGAACAAACGCAACCTGACCAGGGAGTCTCCATGTGTCCAAGGCCTAGGACTCCCAGAGGCACAAAGATATCTGCAGGGCCCTCTGCACATATCCCTTGTGAAGAAGGAGACCATGGAAAGCTGAGGCTGCCCAGGCTACAGGGACCAGCTGCTGGTGGCTTCAGGTCCTGTTCCTGTGGACCCGTGGCCACCGTGGCCCAAGAAGGGTGGTGCTCAGAACAGGCTTGTGTTTTGTGACCAGGTCTCTTTGAAGCCAGCATCCAGCGGTCTCCATTGCCTGGTACTGCCTTTTCCCTGCTCCCTGGGCAATGTCACGTGCCCTGCATAGCCTTGTCTTACATCAAAGGCTTCCTTTATGACTCTTTCTTGTGAATATTGTTTTCTTTCTTCTTTTTTTCTCTTTTCCTTTCCTCTCCCCCCACCCCCTTTTTAAAAAATTGTTCATTTTATTTGAGGGAGCACATGACAGTGGACAGCTTAAGGAGTCACTTCCCTCCGACCGTGTGGGTCTCAGGGTTGCTAGGCTTGGCAGCCAAGTGCCTGTACCCGCTGAGCCATTTCACAGACCTTGTTTGGGGGTGTCGAGGGTAGGGGTTGGTGTTGGGATGGAATCCCAGGGCCTTCCTTATACATGCCAGGCAAGTACTGTAAAAGTGAGCAACAGCCTAAGCCCCCACCCTTTTCAGAGGCCACCAAGGGTGGGAGAGTGAGGAGTGGATAGGGAGGAGTGGAGAGGGAGGAGTGGAGAGGGAGGAGTGGAGAGGGAGGCTTGCTTCCCTCTCATTCTGGAGCTGAGGGTCTTCGAGCCCCACCTCATCTAGCTGCCAGCCAGAGCGCCCAGGTTCTAGCCTTTGATACTCACTTCCCTCCCAGGGGAGACTGGGATCGGCAAGTCCACGCTCATGAACACGCTCTTCAACACGACCTTCGAGACTGAGGAAGCTAGTCACCATGAGGACTGTGTACGCCTGCGGCCTCAGACCTACGACCTCCAAGAGAGCAACGTGCATCTCAAACTGACCATCGTGGATGCTGTGGGCTTTGGGGACCAGATCAATAAGGATGACAGGCAAGAGGCGGGAAGGGCGGCCCCACCTACCCTTGTCCGCCCCGCACTGGCTGACCCCCATCCTCAAACTTCCCAGGCACTTCCTGCTTCAAACCGCCCCATACATAGAACCCTCGGGTGACCCAGGAAGGCTGCTAGGGAAGGGCTGAGGTCTTGGGCCCTGGACAGACGAGTTCTTCCTCTAGGAGGGTACAGAAGAAGGGGTCAGTCAGCCTTCTGTACCCGATAGGGCAAAGCTGTCCCCAGGGGGGGGAGAATGGGGATAGCCCGGCTCGGGCTCTAGGCTGCCTCCCAGGTGATGAACCTGTCTGTAGTTACAGGCCCATAGTTGACTACATCGACGCGCAGTTTGAAAACTATCTGCAGGAGGAGTTGAAGATCCGCCGCTCCCTCTTTGACTACCATGACACGAGGATCCACGTCTGCCTCTACTTCATCACGCCCACCGGGCACTCCCTCAAGTCCCTGGATCTGGTGACCATGAAGAAACTAGATAGCAAGGTACGTGCCCCTCCTTGTCACCTGAGCTCCGCCGTCTGCCTCTGGAAGGAGGTGTGGTGACTGCAGTGGGCGGTCCCGGGTCAGCTGGGTCCTCTCTGGCTACTTCAGTGGCCTCCACTGAGCCTTTCCGGGCCCTGTTGCAACTTTCCTTCTCATTTGCAGCCTCATTCATTCATTTATTTATTATTCATTCATTCATTCATTCATTCATTCATTCATTTTCCTTGTAAAAGGACGAAGCCCTCCTGCTGACACTGCCCAGAGTGTCCCCTTCCATCCCAGCCTCTTAATCTCTAGTCTCCCCCTCCACTTCTTTCCTGTCTGACATGGCTTCCCCTTGGCTCTCTTCTGAGCTCACTAGGAGAGGAGAATGACTTGTGAATTGAATTGTGAATAAGAATAGAGGGCAGTTTCATGGGATGTCAGGAAGGGTTGGGGGTCCTGGAGGACACGTGCCCCCCATATTTACCTCTCAGTCCTTGTGACTGCCTTTCCATTTCACGAGTTAATTGTCACCATGAAAAATGGGGTAACCTTGGCCTGGAGAGTTGCTCCTCCTGGTCATCTCACCTGCCTAGTGGGTGGCTTGGTTACCGCTAGTGTTTCTGTCAGACCCCGGGCCAGTGAGGACCTGCAGAGCATTCCGGTCCAAGTTGAATATGCCATGGTGATGAAACCGGGGGCTGGATAGTAATGTTGGGGAGCCGGGGCCCTGAGAAGCTTTACAGCCAGTTGTCAGGGTTCCGGATGTCACAGTGGCCACAGGTGGCTGGCTTTGGACTGCAGCTGCTCACTGGAGCCACTGTCTTCCCCATCCCCGCTCTTAGTGCTTGTCCATGCCCAGTGACCATTACTCCAAATAGTCAACCAACCTGCCGCTCCCTCCGCTGACCTTCACAGGTGAACATCATTCCCATCATTGCCAAGGCTGACACCATCTCCAAGAGCGAGCTCCACAAATTCAAGATCAAGATCATGGGTGAGCTGGTCAGCAATGGAGTCCAGATCTACCAGTTTCCCACCGACGACGAGGCTGTTGCAGAGATCAATGCGGTCATGAATGTGAGTGTTGGTCAGGGCCCTCAGGGCTCCAGAGCCAGAGGGCTGGGAGACACCAGTCTGAGACACAGTCCCTGGGGACTCAGCTTTCCCTAATGTTATCCTTCGGGTCTCCAGCACAGGGCGGGTAGGCGTTCCCTGCCTCCCAGGCCTGAATTCTGTGGGCACCAGACGAGAGGATTTGGGTATTGGGTTTGCACTAAGGATCCCCTAGATCTGAGTGTCACAGGTTCT
Source organism: Peromyscus maniculatus bairdii (assembly GCF_049852395.1). Classification (NCBI taxonomy): domain Eukaryota; kingdom Metazoa; phylum Chordata; class Mammalia; order Rodentia; family Cricetidae; genus Peromyscus; species Peromyscus maniculatus. The sequence goes on from NC_134859.1 coordinate 37,613,646, forward strand.
AGACTCTGGCTGGGAGTATGTTGACTGAAGGTGTGAGTGCTTGCATGACCAGGGTCACAGGTCCTGCCAGAGAGCTCTGCTGGCCCTGAGGAGGACACCCCACCCCAGACAGGAACACCAGGAGTCTAGAACATTTCTCTGAGAGAGATGGGAAGTGAGCCTCTAAGCCCAGAGCCTTGTAAAAGGCTGGTGGCCCCTCCCTAGGGTGCAGGGGTGGTGAGGGTCTCTCTCCTCGTTCCAGCAAGTGCTCACATGTATACCTGGGCCCCTTTTCAGGCACACCTGCCTTTTGCTGTGGTGGGCAGCACAGAGGAGGTGAAGGTGGGCAACAAGCTGGTCCGAGCACGGCAGTACCCTTGGGGAGTGGTGCAGGGTGAGTGTGGGGCGAGTCCGTGCCCAGCTGGGGCCCCAACCACTGTCCTGCTGGCCCCCAACCATCTGCATGCTTGTTTTGCTCTGTGGGGCCCCTAACCATTGGCTTACATTCCCCCTGCTGATCTGCACACCTGCCTCGTGGTGTTTCGGAGCCACCCAGGCACCCAGCCCCTGCCCAGCTGTCCGTGTGTCCGTCCCCCCCACCCCACCCCAGTCTGCGTGCCCGTCTCATGCCCCCCACGCCCCTGCTTTCAGTGGAGAACGAGAATCACTGTGACTTCGTGAAGCTGCGGGAGATGCTGATCCGGGTGAACATGGAGGACCTCCGGGAGCAGACCCACAGTCGGCATTACGAACTCTACCGGCGCTGCAAACTGGAGGAGATGGGCTTCCAGGACAGTGATGGTGACAGCCAGCCCTTCAGGTGACAGCCTGCGCTGTGCTGCCTCAGCCACTCTCGTCCCGCCAGCACTTGCTCTCTCAGGCCTCGAGAGCCCGAAGGCAGAGGCTGGTGGGAGCCCCGGGTCCTCTTGCCCCCGCCCAGCATCTCCCTGACTGCCTCGGTTCTACCTTTGGGTCTCCACAGCCTCCAGGAGACCTACGAGGCCAAGAGGAAGGAGTTCCTGAGCGAGCTACAGAGGAAGGAGGAAGAGATGAGACAGATGTTCGTCAACAAAGTGAAGGAGACCGAGCTGGAGTTGAAGGAGAAGGAACGGGAGGTGTGTGTCAGGCCTAGAGGGCTGTGGAGAGGACGTTGAGGGCAGGCTGGCTGATGCGGAGGCGGGGGAGCGCGTCTGCCCGTACCCAGGTGCCTCCCTTCTCCCCTGCCCAGCTCCATGAGAAGTTTGAGCACCTGAAGCGGATCCACCAGGAGGAGAAGCGCAAGGTGGAGGAGAAGCGTCGGGAGCTGGAGGAGGAGACCAACGCCTTCAACTGCAGGAAGGCGGCCATGGAGGCCCTGCAGTCCCAGGCCTTGCATGCCACCTCACAGCAGCCCTTGAGGAAAGACAAGGACAAGAAGAAGTAAGTGGCGCCTCCCTCCCTGGGCTGTCTCCTTCCCCCTGGGCTCAGTCACTCCTGCTCTCTCTCTCTCTCCACTTCTCAGTCCCTCCGGGTCACCCGTGCTCAGCCTCCTGCTCACCACAGTTCACCCTCACCTCCTCCTTTGCTCTCTACCGGTTCCTTGGACCTCCATTTTGCTCCTGCCCTAGTCTTCTCCATGTCCCACCATCTAGATCTCTCTCCCGTAGCTGTTTAATCCATCCGGCCCCCCCTTTGACCTCTCTCCTCCCTCATCCTCCCACAGCATCCTCAGCATCTGGGGCCTCTTCACTGCTGTGGGAGTGAAGGCACTGGGTCACGTGGGCAGCCAGTAGCAAGGAACAGCCAAGCAGGTGTAGCCACAGGAGACTGGGACAAGTCTGCCAGTCCAGGAGAGGGACAGGTGTGGGGCTGTCCTTGTTTCCTGCCAGATTCCAGAGGAGCCTGTGCTTCTGCTTGAGCAGCTGTGGCGTATGTGCCCTAGGCCTCTGGGGCTGGGGTGTGGAGCTCCTGGCAGCTGGCAGCTGGTAGAGGGTCTAGCTCTAACAGCAGGGACCCGGAAGGCCAGGCCAGTCAGCACTGGCCGTCACTGTCATCCTTAGCGTTTCCTTAGCGTTTTCTTTGCTTGGCCCACCCCCTGCCTCTGCTGCCTCCTTCTTTTCTTTGTCTTCTTAAAAAAACAAAACAAAACAACAACAACAACAACAAAACCCCACCAACTATTTTGTGGTTCTAGGGATTTGAACCCAGGACCTTGCACATGCTACATAGGTTCTCTACCATTGGCCTACATCCCCAGCCATATTGGTGTTCTCCATAGCCCTTCCCCCAGATCTTATCCAGAGTCTGATACCCTGTCTCCAGGGTTCTCAGTTTCCCACTCTACTTCATTTGGAGACTCGGGCCCCATCATTCCGTGGTGTTCCCATCCACCTCAGCATCTGCGGCCTCTTCGCTGCGGAAGTAGTGAAGAGGCTGTGTTTCCCTGGCCCTTGCCTTGCATTTGCTCTCATTGTTTTTTTTCCAACCCCCTCCCCCACACAAAAAAAGTATCCATCCTCAGCCTCATTCCTGGGCTGCTGTTTTCCATTGTATTGTTTAAGGATACATATACCCAAGCCTGCCATTCTTGGGGGCAGTGGAGTCTAGTGGTCAGACTCTCACAGTGGGTTGTTAGCTGTGGCCCTGGGACACATCTTGGTGCATGAACTCGCCATTGTCCTGCCTCACCTCTAGGTGGCATTCACTGTGCACAAGCACACACACACACACACACACACACACACACACACACACACACACTCTCTCTCTCTCTCTCTCTCTCTCTCTCTCTCTCTCTCTCTGTCTCTCTCCTGCCTCAAACTTTAAGTGCTTCTCTGGGGTGCAGACAAAGCATGTAGGAATAGATGTATATTGTGGTTCCCAAGGCTTGCTCTCTGCTTTGGGACGGGTGTCCCCCTTTTTGTAGTCTTCCCTATCCTGAGGCCTAACAGCCCACCCCAGCTGCCTATTCCCAGAGGACCCCAGGCCCAGCTCCCCTCTGCCAGGAGAATTTACCGTTGTTTTCAGCCCTGGTCCCATGCCCAGCCCTTGGTTTGGTGAGTGTGGAGGTTGAGGTACAGCCAGTGTGAGCTTTAAGCTGGCAGCTCAGACATGGGCCTCCTTGTGAGAGGGACAGGGGACAGAGTCTGGATACTCAAAGTGCCTTTGCCCCGCTCCCTGCTAGTGTGGCCCAGGCAATCTTGTGGAAGTAGAGATTGGTAGACAGTGTCCCCACATAAGAAACTGGGAGAAGCCCCAGCGCCAGCCAGGTGTGGTAGCACATGCCTGTGTCCCCAGCCCCGGGGAGGCAAACGCAAGGGGATTGTTCTTAACTTTGAGGTCAACCTGAGCTATGTAATGAGTTGTTAGACTAGCCTGGGCTACATAGCAAGGACCCTGTCTTAATCCCAGCACGCGGGAAGCAGAACCAGGCAGATCTCTGTGAGTTCAAGGCCAGCCTGGGCTGCAGAGTGAGTTCCAGGAAAGGCGCAAAGCTACACAGAGAAACCTTGTCTCGGAAGAAAAAAAAAAAAAAAAAAAAAGGTAGGGGCGGAAGAGACTGCAGGGCAGTTGAGGGCGGAACCCCCACTGCTAAGATAGACCCAGCTCTCAGTAGAGGCCTGTCCCAGCTGTCTGGGCTCCTGGGATGCTGTTGCCCGGGTCTGGTTCTGGAAGGCCAGCCCTTTCTGTTGGGTGGTTATACCAGAGAGCTTCGGTCAGTTTGGCCCTGGGAGAGAGCACTCTGTCCCTGTGGAGCTGGAATTGGGGTTCAGGGGTCCAGTGGGATAGGGTGGACCAGGCGTGCATTTGGGAGTGGATCATGTCGTGGCCATTTAGTTAAGTGGCTGTGGTTGGTTTGTACTCATTCTTTAAATTGTAATCAATTTTTGCGAAATTACTTCCCAATCAGATTTTGACCCTCAGCCCGGGACGCCACAAACTGAAGCGAGCTCCCTGCTTGGCTCATCACAAATGCCAAACTGACTGCCCTCTCCCGGTGCCCACCTTGCTGTCTTTGCTTCTGTTTGATTTGGTCTGCGTTATCTTTTAATGTGTCTGTTTTTGTTTTGTTTGTTTTATTTTTATTTTTCAGTTAAAGCACGCACAGACTTACATGTCGAGAGCGGACTTTAGACTTTCATGTGTTAAGTTGCTTGAGTTACACCTTGTGACCCTTCTCCCATAACATGGTGTGAGGATGGACTGGGAGCCGGTACAGACTCCAGTGTTTACAGCCTTGCCTTGTCCTTACCGCTGGCCCCAAGCTGCCCAGGCCTGGCCGGCGCCCCCCTCTATGCAAACGTGTCAAAGCCGTGAATGCTGGAATCCCAAACTGACGAGGTTTATTTTTTCCAGAGCCGGTGGCTGGTCTTCCATTTACAGTGTCACTATTCCTTGACGGAGCAGTTATGTGCCGCTCTAGTGACGGCCCCACCAGGGATGCCAGGCCTAACTGTGCATCGTCAAGCTGGCGACGGTGGCGGCGGTGACTCATGTGGTGCCCTAGGCGTGGCCTGTGGTCTGGTATATACTCGCTGCAGAATTCGCCTGGTTCCCCTTCATTTTAATTTTTCTAACCTAGAGCTTAATTTCAATAACTTTGAAACATTTTCTAAATTTTTATTTTGGCACCAGTATAAAGATAAATAATATCTATTTTTCCCATTATTTTCATAAGTAACACAGATTCCCTGATTTTTTTTTTTTTTTTTTTAACTAAAAAGAGCTCTAAACCTTCTTACGCAGAAAGCACTCTTATGACACACAGGGAGAGGGGAAATAAAGTTCCTATTGTGGCAGTGTTTGGGACTTCTTTACGGACTGAAGTGGACCCCGACCAAGACCACGCCCGGCGTTTTTACTGTGAATGTAAATGGAACAGCAGCCCAAAGCCCTTGTCTGTGACCTAGAGGTGCTACCTGTGACAGGGACCAAGTGCATGTGTGTTAAGTGTCTGACTCCCAACCAGCGTGCTCAGTGGGGAGAAGGCCGTCATGTCAAGGTCATTGTTACTTCTTTCCTGGCCAAGTCATGGGGTAAGGAAATAAAGGTGTCTGAAGTATTAGGACAATTTAAGGTGGGGGGAAGAGAGAGAGAAAGAAAAAAACAAAAGCCTAGCAGTGGCTGAGAGCTTCCCCTCCGGCTATAGTTTCCAGGTGGACACTTTGAAGAAAGTGGCTGCCAGGTGTGATGGTGCAGGCCTCTAATGCCAGCGCTTGGGAGGGGGGAAGCCAGAGCTGGCCTCATAATCGAGTGAGGTAGAGGTAGAGGCCGGCTTGGGCTACATGAGACCCTATCTCAAAAATAGAATCAAAACAAGAAAAGTCCTGACAGAATCCATTCTGCTCTGCTCCTGGTGGTTTGCAAGCCTCAGGGTTGAAAATGGGGTGAAAGCGAATGTCCTTAGTGTTGGTGCAGCACCGGCTGGGCACCGGGCTCCCCAGAAGCCTCATCCCGAGGAGCTGATCACCCAGGGCCCACCCACTCACTGAGAACCTGAGGGGACCACACTGATTGATGCTGCGTTCAGTTTTTTATGCCTCATCTCCCTCCCATCACCGTTTCCCCTTTTGGCCAGGCCTGCTTCTCTTTGCCCAGGACCAGTCTGGCTTCTTCCTGTCCCTCTGAGATGATGGTTCATTCAGAGTGAGCTGGAGCGGGAGGTTGTTGTGACTCCACTGAGGCACAGCTCCCCAAAGGCCGCCTCCTGTACCTACCTGTGAGAGGCTCCATACAGTAGGAGAATAGTACATGTTGGTGCTCTGAGGAAAAATCCTCCATGACCAGGGTGGGTCCTGGCTGCAAGGCTGGACTCTTGAACTATTTACAAAGACTGCTTTAAGCAAAGGAATACAAAATTAGGCTCAGACCTTGGAAGCCTTGTGTGCTCCGCCCCTAGTCTGCCTCTGGTCATGGCAGAACCGATGTTGGACTCTGGTGTCTGAGGCAGAGGTGAACTGCAGGCCAGTGGCTCCTCTTAGGGAAATTGTGTATCTGAAGGTGTATTCACTTCGGTCCAAGCCTGACCTTGAGAGCAGCCTCTCCTAGCCGGTATGTTTAGAGACTAGGATGAGCCGGCGGGTTGTACAAGAGGATTGCTGGCTGATAGTCCATGCCAGGGACTCTGGAGCAGCAAATTCTCCCGCTGCCACCTGCAGCTCACAGCCGCAACTGGAAGGCTGCTGTGGTCAGTGCCCACCTTTTGGCCCAAAGCCTGCCAGCATCCCTGGGGAGACCTGACTTGCATTTTCTAGAGTCTAAGTTGCTCCCCTCCCCCCATGGATCCTGTCAGCCATGGCAAACACTCCCCCTGCTGTGTGGAGTTCCATTATCTTTAGCTGAGGTTAAATTAATCCTTGGTGTGCAAGAAAAACCCGAAGCTTGCCCTTGGGGGACGTGACCCTCATGTCCAGCTGGGATTGACTCCTCACATGTTGGCTCCATGGGGACTGTCATAGGATCATGTTGACATTTGGTGTTATGTTTTCCTTTAGTCATTCTGTGTTGTGGTAGAATCACCATGTAAGTTATGGTTCAAGCTGGACTTTTGAGAGAGAAAAGATCCTGTTAATAATCATGCCAAATCCCTAGGCCCTCAGGAGGCTGAGGCAGGAGAATCAAAAGTTCAAGGCCAAACTGGGCCACTTAACAAGATCCCGTGTCAAATTAAAAACAAAAAATGCTAGGCATGTGACTCATTGCTAGAGAACTTGCCCAGCATGATTGGGGACTGAATTCTCTCCCCAGCACTAAGCAAAGAAACCCAACTCGGCAGCCACCAAGCAGGTGCATCTCAAGCCAACCAGGGTGTGTGTTCTCCCTCATGCTGGGTGGCCTGAATCCAGGCGCCTTGTGACTATGCACACTGACTGCGTACATGTTCCTGTGTGTGTGTGTGGACTCCCCTTGCTTGGGGCTCCTGCTGGGGAAGCGCCCAGGAAAGCCAGCTTGCTTGTCTGTTATGTTACCATGCGTTTCTAAAACCACTTCAGTTGTTAACCATTGCCGCTCCATCTGTCGTCGACTTGTTTCCGTTCCTTCCCATCCACTTTGTACTCATTTGTTTTCATTAAATTTTGCATTTATTTTGAGCTTTTTACAGTGTCATTTTTGGGCAGTAGCTTTTTCTGATTCGAGTTTCTTGAGCATATTAATATCCTGTAGCTGTGGCAAAATACAGCCTGCTTCCGCTGTGACCTTTGTGGGGGCGTGCGGGGGGGAATCTCCCGAAAGAATTCCATTTCCTAGTGAATCTTGATGCGGGCACCTGTGAGGACTTGTGGGCTGAAGGAGTCACAGGAAGGAGAATCTACAGTCTGTGGCTCTTGAAGAGTTATAGGGGCCAAGACTGAGTTACAAGTTCCAGGGCATACCCGGATCTCAAGGAGTTTACATCTTTCTTAAGGAAGCTTGGCTTGGAGCAGCTAACGCTTGTGTTCTCAGCTCTTGTAATGATGTGCTCTAACATCTCTAATCCTCATCATCCTATGATTAGATATTATTACTGTCCTCAATTTCCAGGGCAAGTCCCAGAGAGGTTTCATAATTACCTAAGGCGGCAGAGCAAGCAGCTGGAAGAGCTGGGATTTGAATATTGGTTATCTGTATCCTGAATTCCTGAGCTAAAGCTTACCATCCCATCAGGGCCGTAGGGGAAGAGTGGAGATGTCATCGTTATATAGTGTGATGGTGTGGGCCGTGGGACTGAGGCGGTGTGTGGAGGTGGGAAGCCTTGGGAGATGGGGGAATGGATGGAAAGAAGGCTGGACTGGTGGTTGGAAAGACAAGCTGCCTCTGGTCTTTCTCCCATCTATCTCCACGTCCCCTGACCTCAGTCCTCACTAGCCCCTGGCCCTTCCAGGTGGGGACAGAAGGAAGGTGGATTGTGTCCATGTTAACCAACCATAGGGATTCCCATTTGTGTGTTGAGGTGAGGTGAGTTGCCAGTAAAAAAACTAAAAGAGGTGAGCAGAACAGACCCCGGGCCCCCATGCAGTCTTTTAGCAACGCACAGTGGTACATTGGCAGTGGAAGCGTTCACTGCCCAAGAAGAGTTACTTCATTTGCAGACACACAGGCCACCTCCTCACTCCAGTATGGGACTCTTAGAGCTGCCCTTCTTTCTCTATGGGCTTGAGAATAAGATCAGCCTGGGGGACATTTTACAGCTAGAGCCACCTGGTTGACAGGCCCAGGTGCTATGCAGCAGACACCCAGTACCACAGGATACCCACACTGGTATGAGCCCTTGAGGTGAACTCCCGTCCCATCCACAGTGTCTACAGGAATATCTCGGCCTCTGGATGGAACGGCAAGAGGCCAGTCAGCATGTCTACCTTGCCGGCCTGCTGTAGGCAACTGGAGATGTCTGAATGTCAGGTTTCTGGCCACTGTCAGCTCCCTGTCCTTATCCCCATTTTCTCCTGGTCTTCCCAGGACCTACCTGGAGGACGCTTATTGACAGGACCCAGAGCACAGGGTTCCAGGAATATACAACTCTAGCTAGAGATGCACAGGAGTTCCATGAATGGAAAGTAGGTCTCCAGCAGTACTGAAAGCCATTCAGAGTGCATCTTTACAGAACCCTCCGACGGCCAGGTGTGCTGCCCTGTGCCTGCGACCCCAGCACTCCATAGGCTGAGGCAGGAGGAAAAGGGGGCTGGTGAAATGACTCGTCAGGTAGAGGCGCTTGCTGCTAAGCCTGCCAGCTTGAGTTCGATTCCCCGAGACCCATGTAGTAGTAGGGGAGAATTAACGCCCACAAATTGTCCTCTGATTGCCACACAATACACAAATAAATAAATGTGTGTGTGTGTGTGTGTGTAAGCTCCAATAAGCAAAACCAAAAAAAATGGTAAAATGGTACCCTGGCCTCACAATGTGGCCTGTCTGGTCCCTGACCACAGAGTGAGTGTCTGGCAACACACTGTACCCACTCCCACCCCCACCCCATGGCTTAGCACATTTATGAAAGAGCCACTCACAGTGACAAAGCTCCATGGGCCACCTCTAAATTGATGGCCTAGTCATTAAAGTCCCCAGTTTGGGGACTGACACGGGTCCAGCTGGCGCCTTGGCCAGCTGGGCTCCGCAGCTCTGAGAATGGCTGGACAGTAGCGTGGCTTCCGAGAGGCAGCTGGCTTCTTCCCTGCCATCCATGCAGGTCTCCTGGCAGGATGGCAGTGAGGCTGGGCTCAGAGGACGGGACTCTGCATCCCCTCCGTGTGTGTCACAGAAACATCCTTACCATGAAGTCCTCTGCAGCAGGGAACTGGGGCGTCTGAGTCCACGGAGGAGAAGTGCTGCTGTCTGATGTAGACCTTAGGAGAAGGTGTAAAGCACCACCACATGGGGACACTCGGGTCCAGAGACACCCCATCTTTTACAGGGAGCAGGGTAGCTGGGACTGAAGTGCTGCTACTCTTGTGTGTGGGGCAAGACTGAGAGGCTGGAGGGACCTGGCCAAGCCTGGCAGGTAGACAGCAAGGATTGGTCTGTGAGGGAGCCAGGCATGGTGGCTCCCACCTTTAATCCTAGCACTGGGGATCTCAGTGAGTGCTGAGCCAGCCCTGACCACATAGTGAGAAAACGAAAAAAGCCTGAGGACCAGCCCCATCCTTCAGGCGGAGGAGGGCTCATACTAGCTCTCACTCCAGCTTTGAGGGACAGAACCAGTCCTTGCTGAGGAAGGAAAAAGTCAGAGTGCAGCCTTCTCCCTGGCTTGCTGGTTCCAGGGCACAGAAGGGAAGGCAGGGTCACAGCTTCTGGCCACCTTACCTCTTCTGGTCGTGATGTAACTTTCTTCTGAGGACTGAGGAGCTTCTCCAGTGGTTGTAGAACCTTCTCCTGGGTCTCATTATGAGACTCTTAAAGCCAAAGAATTCATAGGTGTCCAAGCATGGTGAGTTCCCACAGGTCCTGGAGGTCTCAGGGTGGTGGCAGAGAGGCTGGCTGGCAGGTGAAGCAGAATGGTGCAGGAGGGTAACCACAGTCTTCTCAGGCGTGGCTTCACAAGCACCTCGAAGCCACCATGCTGCTCAGCACTGACAGGTATGTCAGCAGAGCGGTAACCTCGAAACAGTCATCTCAGACACAGGAAGGGGCTGTCAAGTGCCAGGACGATCACATGAGGCACTTCGAGCATGGTACAACTACCCTACTTCATAGCATTAACTACCATCCTAGGAACCTTCATCTCCATCCTCAATAACTATAACTAAAGTTAATCTACCACTCCATCCTAATCTGTCCTGAGAGCTGCTGACGTGGCCCTCACCCTGTGCCTGTCACCACAGATTCATAGAGAAGGAAAGTCTGGATGCTATAATCCTCAATATTAAGCACCCAAATCCTCCACCCATTCCTGATCTTGGACATCAGACTGCCTGTGTTCTCGTTCCTCACTGCCCAAAACCCTTCCCCATGAGTTCATGGTTTGCCATCCTGGGGAACACAGGGCACGAGCCCACGCAGAAAGCATGGCTTGCAGTCAGACTCGTGCCATAGCTGTTCCTGGGGCCCCCGAAGGAACAAGAAGGGCCACGGGTACCCCTTTCAGCCTAGAACGCCACGTCAGCTGGAAGGGCCAAGTTGATGTCTACCTGTGCTTTCTTTAGCAGATCAGATCTAGGCGCACAGCAGTCGGGCATGAGCCTCTCCAACTCTAAGGTGATGATGACCAAAGCCAATGTGGAACCCTTGAACTGCAGCAGCTGGTGGCCTGCCATACAGTGCTGCAGCTGCCTGGTCAGGGATGCGACGTGGAGGGAAGGATTCCTCTGAGGCAGCCGTGCCGCCACATGGGGGCCAGCTCAGGACCGTCAGGGCGTGGAACTGGAGACCATGCTTTTTAATGTTAGGACAGAGCCCCCTTCCTGCCCCCCACCCCAGTTTTCACATATCAATAACCCAAAGTGCAACCAGTTTCTATTGCCGTCAGGGAGCATCCGGTGTGGCCCAACCCTTTTCATTCCCAGATAGCCTGATAGGTGATGTGGTCACTCTATGGCTGAAGCGTATAGATGGCCATGTTTGGATTCTGAGAGACGTGAACCTGCTGTTCAAGAGAGAGGGAGCGGGGGAGTTACCGGTAACTGCTTGACCTGAGGAGAAAGCTGCAGCTTTGTCAACAGCACCCGTTTTCCATAATGAAACTGCCGTTAGTGATTTAACCTTCATGCTTCATAACAGACCAAAACGTCACGACATTTCCTCATTTGCATAATTTTGCCTTACTAACAGAAGCATATCCTGAAGGATGGCCTCCATCCCCCCAACTAAAACCAACACGAACCGGTGTCTGATTATTTTTTTTTAAGTGCCAGATCAGTACGGTCTAACGCCTCAATAAGGATTGTTGTGTAGGTGAATCAAGACAGCTAAAGTGAATGTGTGTAAAGTATATAGCAAAGGCAGACAGATATTTATATACAATATTCATAGAACGGAAAGTTAAATATTTTTGCAGTGTGTATTTAAGAGAGAAGCTGATCCTAACAGTGCTGTCCAAATGTCTTTGTCGAGTGAATTCTGTGTCCTTTAGACGTGAGAGCCTGGTGGAATGGTGTGGGATATAAAGAGAACATTTTTTTCACTCTTCTGTATGTTGTGAGCCTTTGTGGGTCACCTTGCCGTGGTGCATGTGCAAGAACGTGTTGCCCGCCTGTGCCTTGCCTGTTCTGTGTTGTAAACAGCTGTTCCAAAGGCACAGATGAGTCTCAGGGAGACTCTGTAAACCCCCGCTTATTATAACCAAGAAGCCCAGCAATGTTCCCGTGTGGAGGTCCCAGTGAAGTCTGTCCAGAATAGCCAGCCCTTTCCTCCGCAGCTCACCCGGGGTACAGCCAGAACCACCATGCTTTATGAAGTCTTTTACACGTGGAGTTGACTGTAAAAAGAAAATAAAAGAGGCCAAAGCCCGGTATCACGTCACAGTAGCTTTTGTTTCTTATCCATGGGGACTGGGGTATCCACAAACTGAGTAGATTGGTCTTCTAGCGGCCTGCCACTGGAAATACTTCTGGAAGAAAAACCCAACCACATCTTGTCTGTCCGGCAAGTCACTGGGAAGTGGTGGCTCTGTAATGTACATCACATGGACTCCCTTTGCCAAAGGGCTCAAGCCCCCACTGCCTGCCAGCTCAGACTCAGAGGGGCTCCCAAGGCGGGGCCATCTGAGTTCAGGGCAAGAGCTCACCCCAAGTTTCCCAGGAGCTGTGGGTGTTGCTCACTCCTCCTCCCAATGCCAGCATGACTACTTGGAGAAAGAAGAAAGATGCCTTCCAGCTTCCTGGACAGACACTCTGACAAACTGCCCATGACCATCACAGCCTTGCAGCTTCCTATCTTACTTCAACCTTATTTTCCCTTTGGGGTGTGTGTGTGTGTGTGTGTGTGTGTTTGTGTGTGTGTACACATGCGTGCGTGTACACAAGCGTGTGGAGGCCAGAGGATATCCTTGCATGTCATTCTTCAGGCCTCAACCACTTTTCTTTTGAGACAGGGTCTCTCATCTCTTCTTGGCCTGGAACTTGCCAAGTAACTGAAGTGAGCTGGCCAGCAATCCCTAGGGATTCCTCTGTCTCCACTCCACCTCCCCACAGCCGGGATTTTAAGTGTGCCCCATCACACGCAGCGTTCTCTCACAACATGGGTACTGGGAATCCACCGTGAGTCCTCACTCGCACAGCAAGCCCTTCCCATAGCCCCACCCCCTTCCTTCAGCCTTTATTGAAGATGGCTCAGTTCTGAGAAAGTATGTCTCTGTCAGGTACGGTGGTGCACACACACACACACGTGTGCACACACATAATCCCAGCACTTCGAAGGTGGAGGCAGGAGGGTCAGGAGTTCAAGGTCGTCTCTGGCTACTCAGTGAATCTGAGTCTAGCCTGGCTACGTAAGACCTGTTTACATAAGACCTGTCTCAGAAAGTCAAAATCAAAACAAAAGCAGACACCAACAACTACGCTTTATCTTCAGAGGCCTTTGTAAACTTCTAAATGTCAAGGGCATTAATGACAGTCCTACATTTTCAGAGAAACAAAATATTACTATACCCTCCAAGAGTACTGATTTTAAAGGTCATTCACTTGAGGTTTAGTTGGACAAAACCAAATTTTAGAGGGCACAAAGTATGTCTTTTAGAAAAGATTTTAAAAAGTGTGTGTGTGTGTGTGTGTGTGTGTGTGTGTGTGTGTGTGTGTGTGTGTGTGTGTGACATGTGGGGTTTGTGTATAGGAGTGCAGGTGCCCCAGGAAGCCAGAGGAGGACCACAGATCCCCTGTCACTGGAGTTCCAGATGGTTGTGAGCCACCATGTAGGTGCTGGGAAAGAAAGCCAGGTCCTCTGCGAGAACGTGCTCTTAACCACCGAGCCGTCTCTGCGGCTCACAAATGATATCATAATAAACATTTGTATTGAAGGTTTGGAACTGGACACACAAGCCATATTTTCCTACTTCCTTGGAGACTGAAATCGGCCAAGGAAGGCACCGGAGATATGGCAGTGGTGGCCCCATCCTCCAAGTGTCAGAGGTCAGAGGGCAGTGTGAAGGTCTGGGAAGCTGACTGGGAAACCGTCTCCCGAAGGGATCCACAGTGAAGCTCTGATGGCCAAACGGGCAGAGCGCTGTGAGCTTCTGCTCTCCTCCGGCATTTGGGCCTCCTGCTCCTCTCACAGAAGGGTTTCAGAGTCACTAAGGCCCGAGTTCATGGGCACAACCAGGTCAAGTTTCTGGGAGTAGACTTGAAGTCGCTTGTCCTAGCAACTGTCACCATCCCTCAGAGGCCTCTCTGTCCTACTGAAAGCACGTGACTGCCGGAAGAGCCAGGTTGAGCGTGGCCTGCAAGGAAGGGCTGGAGAGATGGTTCAGAGGTGAAGAGTGCGTGTTGCTCTTGCAGAGGACCAGGGGTTGGTTGCCAGTGCCCACATGGGGCTGCTCAGTGCTGCCTATAACTCTAGCTCTCAGGAGCTCCAACATCTCTGGCCTTCACAGGCACCTGCACTTACATGCATAAATTCACATGCAGACACGCATGCACATAATTAAAAATAGTTAGGAAATTTAAATATATATTTTAAGCATCTCTCTCTCTCTGAAAAATGGAAGGCATTCTTAGCTTTAGGAGCCTGGAAAGGATTTCCTGCGAGGTGTGGCATATCTCTATCTCGACTTGTTAGGAAAAGAATGGAGCAGGCTGGTGCAGAGGTTTGGGGGACTCTTGGTCCAACAGCGTCAGGGGCCTCCTGATGAAGGTGAGCAAAGGGGCTATGAGACCTCTAAACCCTGATGGAATGAAGCACCTCTCAATGGTGGCCTCTTCTAAGGAAGAAGCATCTGCTGGCTAGGTGAGGTCAACGACTCACTGGAGCAAGGGTCCCAGGTACTGTAGAAGAGGGGATGGATTGTTACCAAGCCACAGGTGCGTGTTGCATCTCCACACAGGATGCACATCAGGAGGGCAAGCCTTGGTCACTACAGAAGGAGCCACTGGAGATGCAGGGTAGGTCACCGGCCGCTGGAGCCTGGCCTAGGCTTGTGGAACTCAAAAAGGCCACCAGGGGGCCTCAGACTAAAGGTGCCAGGAGAGCAAATAGAATGCAGGACTTGGAGATGGCTAACACCTCTCACCCTAGGCACCACCATGATGGAGCCTACATCCAGGTTGTGACTGAACCTGGCTTTTCACAGCCCCATGTTGTGACCCCACCTTTGGGGCACTTATGAGGAAGGGGTGGGCTTGGTAGATTCACCCGCCACTCCTGGGCAGCTGCATCCTAGCCTTCACTGTGATACTGGTGGGCACCTAGGACTGTAAGAGTCTGAACCCACTAGTGAGTGAGAGACTCCCCCTCCTCCTCCCTTATACCCCTGCTTCATACCTCTTCCCCATAACAGGTCTGTGCCCCAGATAGAATTGCTGTCTTCATGGCATATCTGGTGTGCCTGACCATCTTACCTCACAGTACTGATCTGGTGTGCATCTTACCTCACAGTACTGATCTGGGGACGTGAGACCAGCTGGAGGAGCATCAGGAAAATGCTCCTCAGTCTTGAGATGGCTCCTGACCTACAGTCTGCACTGTCACTGGGCCTTGCTCTCAGGATCTGGTTTCCACTTACCCAAAAGGGTGATAATCCCAGCTGTGGATATAGCTCAGATGGTAGAGTGCTTGCCTACAATACACCACACCCTGGATTTTATTCCCAGCACCAAATAAACCCAGTGTGGTAGGTAGTGCATGCCTGAAATCCAAGCACTTAGGAAGTGGAGGCAGGAGGATCACAAGTTCAAGGTCATCCTCAGCTACATAGTGGACCTGAGGGCAGCCTGGGCTACACAAGACCCTGTCTCAAAGAAAAGGTGATAATCCCTCCCTCTAAGAGTAGTTCAGTCATTTCTACATTTATCCATTTATATACTAGCTGTCTTAGTCAATATTCTATTGCTGTGAAGAGACACCACGACCATGGCAACTCTAATAAAGGAAAACATTTAACTGGAGCTGCCTTACAGTTTCAGAGGCTTAGTCCATTAACATCATGCTAGGAAGCATAGTGACACACAGGCAGACACAGTGCTGGAGAAGTAGCTGAGAGTTCTACATCCAGATCAACATGCAGCAGGAAGAGAGAGAGAGACATTGGGGCTGGCTTGAGCATTTGAAACCTCAAAGCCCACCCCCAGTGACACACTTCCTTCAACAAAGCCACACCTATTCCAACAAGGTCACACCTCCTAATAGTGCCACTCCCTGGTGACCAAGTATTCAAATCTATGCACCTATGGGGGCCATTCTTATTCAAACCACCACAGTAGCCATGGGATTTGAATAATGATGGAAAGGGATACAAGGAACTTATATGGAGCTGGTAATGTTTTTGTTTTTGAAACAATATCTTGTGTATTTCAGGCTTGCCCAGTATGACCTTGAACTTTTTAATTTCCTCTGTTTCCCAAGTGCTAGGATTAGGGACATTCACCCAGAGAAGATGTTGTGGATGAACCCAGGGCCTCATGCATGCTAAGCAAGCTTTCTCCTAACTAAACTACATTGTCACCTTCGAGTTGGCAATGCTTTGGATTGTTTTGTTTTGTTTTGTTTCTGGCCTCCATGAGCACCAGGCACTCACATGGTGTACATACATACCTATAGGCAAGCAAAGTTTATAACATCAATCATGCTAAAAAGGTGGAAGAATTCACTCACAAAAAGCCACATGTGATGTAATTCCATTTGTATGAACTATCCATCATAGGTAAAGATGTAGAGAAGAAAATGATTGTCTAGGACTCAGGGTGTTGGGAGAACATAGGTCATAAAGGAAGCAGGGAATGAATGACTCCTGTAAGCATAGATTGTCTTTTCAGGGTGAAGAAGTATTGTAAGTTGATTGTGGTTATAGTCAAGTACTTCCACTCATGTTAGCAAAACCCAATGAACTGTGCAATTTAAATTGATGAATTATATGGTGTAGAGTATTAATAACATCTCAATAAAGTTTGTATGTAGGATCAGCAAGATTGCTCAGTGTGTAAAGGCCATGCTGCTTTGCATGATGAACTGAGTTGGATCTCCAGACTCTATGTGGCAGAAGAAGAGAACTAACCTCCCCAAGTGGTCCTCTGACCTCCACGTGTACACTGTGCTGCTCTGGCCTCCCTGCTCCCACCAAAATAAATAAATGAATATAACTTTACAAGTTGGTATGTATATAGCATATGTATTGACTATCAGATAACTATGGGGATATATGAAGTAGGGAGAGGGAATATGCAGAGCTTGGGAAATTTTAATTAGAATGATGCTAGGGCTCACTGAGATGTTTTCTGAGTCAGGTGGTCATCTAGGGGAAGAGCTTGCTGGCCTGCCTGGGTTTGTATCTGGACTTTATTATCAGTGTACATGACCTTGAAAGAGTTTTCTTTATTTATAAAATAAGGACAACAATTACTACCTATTTCAAAAGGTTAATGTATGAATCAATTGATTTTTTTTTTTTAAAGACAGGGTCTCTCTCTGTGAGTTTGAGGCTGGCCTCAAACTCACAGAAATATGCCTGCCTCTACCTCCCCAGAGATGGGTTTAAAGCCTTGCACCACCTTGCCCAGATCCCAGATAATTTTTTAAAATGTATTTCTAGAGCCAGGGATAGACGCACACTTTTCATCTCAGCACTTGGGAGGCAGAGGCAGGTGAATCTCTGTGAGTTCTTGTCCAGCCTGATCTACATAATGAGTTCCAAGACAGCCAGAGGTACATAATGAGACTGTGTCTAAAAAAAAAACCAAAAAGACAAAAACCAAAACCCACCAACACCAACAAACAACTAAGAAAAATATATTTTCATTACATTCCCTCATTTATTCATGTATGTGTCTATGTGTGCTTGTGAGTGTTAGCATGGCCACTATGTGCATATGGAGGTCAGAGGACAACTTTTGGGAGTCAGTTCTCCCCTTCCACGGTGTGAGTCCCAGGGATCAAACTCAGATTGTCAGACTCGGTGGTAAGTGTCTCTGAGTTCTAACTTATCATGTCCACCTACATCAAATGATTTTTAAAAGGAAGTAAGGGTTGGAGAGATGGCTTAGAGGTTAAGAGGACTGGCTGTTCTTCCAGAGCACTCAGTTTTGTTCCCAGCACCTACATGGTAGCTGACAACTGCCTATAATTCCAGTCCTAGGGGATCTGATGCCCTCTTCTGACCTCCAAGGGCACCAGACACGCACATTTTGTACATACATACACACAGGAAAAACACTCATACACATAAAATTAATTCTGAAAAAAGGGCTACTTTCATAATTACAAGGAAAAACCAGCTCAGTGCATCAGGTAAAATTCCATTGGTTTGCTTGAGGTGGAGTCTCACCCTCTAGCCCTGGCTGTCCTGGCACTTATTCTGGAGCCCAGGATCATTCTTGAACTTGAACTCACAGATGATTCTCCTGCTTCAGTCTCCTGAATACTGGGGTTGCATGTGTGAGCCGTCATGGCCAGCTAAAATTCCTTACAGTTATGTTCATTAGTTCCTACTGGCAAGCACATAACTCTTTCCTGCTAGGATGAAATCATATCTGGGATGTTGGATGAAGTGAGGAGGCCTACTGGGCTGGCTCAGATGGAAGAAGAGGAAGAATTGGAGAGGCAGAGGGATGGCTATGGCTTTTACTCTGAGAGATGGAAAGTTAAAGGAGGGTTTGGAGCAGAAAAAAGATCTGATTCATGTTTCAACACCATCCTTGTCGGTACTGTGCTGGAGATACAGATCTTTCCCCATCTCTGTGGAGACTAGATCCAGGGTGCTCCCGGGCCCAGATCTATGGGTGCTTGAGTCTCTCTTCTGCTCCACTTTTTCTCCTGCTCTCTGCCTCCTCGCTTTTTGTTTTTGTTTGAGACAGGGTCTTACTGTGTAATTCTGCCCCAGGACTCACTATATAGACCAGGCTGTCCTTGAACTCACAGATACCTGTCTCTGCCTCCTGAGTGCTGGGGTTACCACACCTGTCCCTTGTCTCATGGCTCTCAGGCTGCCTCAGACTCACCATGTAGCTGAGGATGACTCTGGGTTTTTGATTCTCCTGCCTCCACCTGTGTGTACCGGGTTTATGAGGGGCTGAGAATGGAACCCAGGGATTCAAGTATGCTAGGCAAGGACTCTGTCAACAAAGCCACTCTTGTTACCCCTCAAGGATGTTATAGAAACAGGTTCTGAGTGTAGCAATACATGTGAGAGCCCATGGTGATGGTGGTGGTGGTGGTAGAAATCAAGTTCTGGTTTTACTTTAAGGCAGATCCTAACAGGCTGTGTTGAAGGATTGGATATGGGGTGGGAGAAAGACTGGGGTCTGAGCAGAACGAGTGTTGGAATTCTGCTATTTGTTGAGATGGAGTGAGTCTAAGCTGGAGCTTTTTTGTGTGTATGTGACAGCGACAGCATGGAGGAAGGGAGGCAAACTGATCTGGAGAACAGGATTTAAACTCTGACGTGATGAAATAACTGTTACACATCCAAGTGGACTGATGCTAGGCTGGAAGGGGTGGATAATTAGTTCTTTTGGGCCAAGTTCTGTGCTAGGCTCTGGAAAGACAGGCGAGAATCTGGGCTAGCTCCTAAGGATCCCCCTTTTCTGCTGGTGGTACATGAAATAAACAAATTAACAAGCAAGGTCATTATGAAAGGTCACCATGTGGGACATAATGTACAATAGCCATTTTCTTTTATTTTTACTTTTGTATAGTATTCATAATTTGATTTTGCACAACTAAAACCTTTACATTAGTAGAAGGTATTTGAATGCAAAGCAGTGCACTAAAAATAGATTAATTTTGTTCTTTCAACAAACATTTTGATAGCATTTCAGAGATGTAACACAAAGGGGAAAAAAATCTAAAGTCTCTAGCTTCAATATACTTGCAGTGGCCTATATATCTTAGTGTAGTATGATGTAATATAACATGCATTTGAATGCGGGATTATACAAGATAAAATAGGCATAGCTAGGAAACTGGATTACTTTATAATAAAGACATCTTTTGCCGGGTGTTGGAAGTGGCGGTGGCGGCGGCGGCGGCGGCGGCGGCGGCGGCCCATGCCTTTAATCCCAGCACTCAGAGGCGGAGGCAGGTGGATCTCTGTGAGTTCAAGGCCAGCCTGGGCTACAAAGTGGGTTCTAGGACAGCTAGGACTGTTACACAGAGAAACCCTGTCTCGAAAAACCAAAAAAAAAAAAAAAAAGAAAGAAAGAAAAAAGACATCTTTTAAAAACTTTCTGGCCAGCACGATTGCTGGGTGTTTGCTACTAAGCCTGGTTTTAGTTCCATTGTGAGATCCACGCTGTGGAAGAAGAGACTAACTCTTGAAGTTGTTCTCTGACCTCCACACATATGAGTCATGGCATATGAGTATTGGAGCACACACTCACATAAATAATATAAAACTTTAAAGAAATGATAAGGTATTGTCATGTATTAGCAACAGTTGTGCAATGGTGGTCTACATTATCATAAGAAATGGGCCTCTCCTACTCAGCACCGTTGAGAAATACAGAACATTTTACTGATGTTCATGGCCAATTGTGTGATGTACTGAGGAACATTTTTTAAAGATTTATTATTTTTGTTCATTTATTTTTGAGACAGGGTTTCTCTGTGTAGCCCTGGCTGTCTTGGAACTTGATCTGTAGACCAGGCTGACCTTGAGCTCAGAGATCTTCTTTGCCTCTTCCTCGGAGCGCTGAGATTAAAGGCATATGCCACCACTATCCGGGTAGTTTTTAAAATTTTTAAATTAAGTGTATGTGTGTGCCTGTGAGTGAGTATATGTATATGAGTACAGTGCCCACAGAAACCAGAAGAGGGTGTAGGATTCCGTAGAACTGTTGTTCTGATGCCTGACCTGGGAGCTGGGACCCTAACTCCAGTCCTCCGCAAGAACGGTGTATGTACTCTTAACTGCTGAGCCATCTCTCCAGCCCCAAGACGAACACTTTGAATGTTAACACAAAACACGCTTTATAATTATTTACAACTTACACTTTCCCGTAACTTCCAGGCATGATGGAGATGCCTTTCATGCTTTGTAGGAGTCAAGGATCTCTCTGTGAGTTCAAGGTCAGCATGGTCTACACAATGAGACCCTGAATCAAACCAAAACCCAAACCAACTCTCCCGTAACTGAAAAATCCAAACCAGTTCTGTTCAGCAAGCGGCTATTTAGCAGGAGCTTCAGCTTTGAGCTATTTTCATGGTTGGATACTGTTAGGTCTCAAACCCTGGACAAACGGCTGAGGTGCCTATTTAACACATCAAAACTTCTCCAGCTCAGGGGGTGGGCTGCCCTTCCCCCAGCTGCCCTTCCCTATATAATCCTGCCATTGTGGCTATCTCAGTCTCTTGGCCCAGGCTACCCGTCTTGGTCAGCAGTTCCTCTCATCTCTCCTCTCTCTCCCTCCTCACATGGCCAACCTAGTCTGGTCATGTCCTCCTCCTTATTATTATTATTTTTTCATTCAGATACCTCAGGCCAGAAATAAACCTCTGTCTTCAAAAAGCTCAGTTTGAAACAGAATAGCTCAGCAGTAGGGCCGTTGGCCTAAGGTTCAATTCACGGCACCCGGCACAAATCCCTCACCTATCTAATGGGGCGCTAGACACTCAACGGTGGAGGAGTGCACAAACGCACATGTGTATGTACACACAAACAGACAAAGGCCACGTATCACAACTTTGTATTCAGAGTCTCAAACTGCTAGTGCAGGCGGATAGCAGAGATAAACAGAACCCAACCTCTGATATTCCTCATGAAATAAGGATGAATCAATCAGAATCTGATGCGCTATTACCCACTGTTATTTTTAATATCTGGGGTAGTGCCAGCGTCAGGAGCCCCTCGCAATCTGAGCCGGCCAGGGGTCCCCGGGCCCTCAACGTGAACCACCTTTCCAGCGCAGAGGAACCGCACAGCCGCGCAGGCGCCGCCTCAGTCCGGCGTCCGTGGAGATGGACGCGGAAAGCCCTTGCGCATGCGTGCTTCAAGAAGCCGAGGGCACCCGAGATTGGGCGGGGCGAGCTCAGAGTGCGCCTGCGCACTGCCCTCCGTCGCTGAGTGAGCCGCAGTCTCTGGAGCCCCGAGGTGCTTCGGTCTCCCGCGGCCCAGCCTCGCCCGCAAACCCGGTGTTGTTGGGCTGCATCCCGAGCGGGGACATTGGCGGAGCACGGCCCGCGGCCACCATGCCGGTGAGGACGAGCCGCTCGGCCGCTGGGGCTCCGACCCATCGTGGCGGCCCTGCTCGGGGGCGCGGCCGTTGCCATAGAAGCGCGCGGCGGGCGGGCGGGGCAGGGCGGCGGGGCCGCGAGGCCTGGGAGGGGAAGGGCGGCGGGGTGGCCAGGCTGTGGGGGTCCTGCGAGCATGGGGCGGGGGCGGGGGGGGGGGACACACCCGGGACTCGCCCTGTCGCCCCACTGCGCGCTGCATCCCGCCGGGCCCGCGCTGCCTGACAGGAAAGCGTCGCGCGGCAGCGGGGGCTTGGTGGCTGCGCGCGGCCGCGAGGGTCGTGCGGATGCCCGCGACCCCCGAGTCCACTCTCGGTCCCCGACTCCCTCGGGAGTAAGCTGTCATTCCTCTCGGGCGCCTCAGCTTATGGTGCAAAATGTAACCCGTAGGTGTCTTTGTGTGACTACGCGGTGGCGATTTGGTTACCTTCTAAAATTTCACGGATTGTTATCGTGCCTTAAGAAGGGGGTGGTTGTAAGTCTCATTGGAGAAGGCTGGAGCCATGGAAGCCTATTTATTGGTTACGAGGCTTCCGACAGCTATTCAAATTGTCTGGACTCTTATTTCCCACTCAAACTTCTTGTGGTTTTCATCAGACACTTGAAGGACAGGGTTTGACATTCAGCACAGAATGCTCATTGTTTGTTTTTATTTATTACTTTCACGGTATTCATTCAATAAATACTGGGCACCAGCCGCATATATGCTAACCATGTAGGTGGTAGGGTTGGTTGAGCAAAACTTGCCAGGCGTTTTTTTAAATCTAATTTTATGTTAAATGTATGAGTGTCTGCCTGCGTGCATGTATGTGCACCACGTGCCAGAGGAAGGCAGAAGAGGTCGTGGGATGCGGGACTGGAGTATAAGCAGTGGTGAGCTGCTGTGTGGTGTTGGAAACCCAACCCAGGTCCTCTGCAAGGAATAGCAAGGGCTCTTGACCACGGAGCCATCTCTCCAGTCCCATTTGCCGAGTTTTTTGACTTTGGAGAAAGAGAAGCTTGCCTTTTGAGGCAGAGGTCAAAACCATACATACTAACAGAGAAAAGAGTCTCGATGAAGGAAGTGGGTGAGTGGCATTTGATAGAAATAGGCTCTGGTGAATTGAAAACTGTTGCCATAAAGGAATGCTGGCCTACTGGTAACAGATCTACTTTTGTTTTCAAAAGACTTAAATTGCAGCCTGGTGGTGGTGGTGGTGGTGGTGGTGGTGGTGGTGGTGGTGGTGGTGGTGGTGGTGCTGCATGCCTTTAATCCCAGCACTCACAAGGCAGAGGCAGGCGGATCTCTGTGAGTTCCAGGATTGCCAGAGCTGTTACACAGAGAAACCCCCGTCTCAAAACAAAACAAAAAAACACCACCACCACCACCCCCAAAAAAAAGAATTCAAGGCTATTCTTGACTTCATAGTGAATTCCAGTCCACCCTGTGCTTCATGAGACCCTGTATCAGAATAAAACAAAAATACTTTGAGCCGAATAAAAGAATTTTATGGGCTGAATTCAGCCCCTTGACTACTTGTTTGGAACTCAGGTGATGATAGAATGACAGACATCAATCAAGGATCAAACAAGAGTAAAACTGTATCCGTGAAAAGCAGGATGTGCTTTCAGAGTCTGTTAAAAAAAAAAAAAAAAGCACTTGACCTAGTCAGAGAAGTGTTCCCAAAGGAAGTGTCTGTGGAGCTGAAAACTGAAGGAAAAATATTATCTAAGTGAAGAAGGACGGGAGGAATGTTCTAGGCTGAAGGGCTCCAGGAAAAGGTCCTGAAACCCAGGGTGTTGTGGCTGAGAGGAGGCAGAGGATTTTGTGAAACCTAGAGACCTTTCCTTACTACCTTAACATTTTTTATTTTGGGCTTGTCATCTGTGGGAAAGTTTTACATTGGAGAGTATCCTGATTTGTTTTGTGTTTACACCATCCTGTACAAGGACAGATTGAAGGGCAGTTCAATTAGATGCAGGAGCGCAGTTAGGAGATTGTAATGCAGGGCCCAGGTCATGTGACTTAGCTTAGGGCGACGAGGTTGAGCTGGAGAGCAGCATATTGATAGTAATAGGATTGTTTCGACTTAGTTTCTTTCTTTCTTTCTTTCTTTCTTTCTTTCTTTCTTTCTTTCTTTCTTTCTTTCTTTCTTTCTTTCTTTCTCTTTCTCTCTCTCTTTCTCTCTCTTTCTCTCTCTCTCTCTCTCTCTTTCTTTCTTTCTTTCTTTTTTTTTTTCCGGAGCTGAGGACCGAATCCAGGACCTTGTGCTTGCTAGGCAAGCACTCTACCACTGAGCTAAATCCCCAACCATTGACTTAATTTCTTAGTCATGTAAAATTTTGAAAATCAAAACTTTATACAAGCGTTTGTTCATAAGACATTTTTTCCCTGTATGTCATTGGCCTTCTCTTTTTAAATTACTGTTGTTTTCTGTAGAGAAGGTAAGTCATGTTTGAGTGTTTCATATGCTAAAAAAATTTTTTGCAATGCATTCTAGAAAATGAAACTAGGGCCATGGGAAAGCAAAGGACATCATACTTTGTTGGTTTGTTTTGAGACAGGGTCTCACTATATTTTATAGGCTGGTCTCAAACTCAGAGATCCTCCTGCCTGTGCCTCTTGGAGTACTGGGATCAAAAGTATGTGCCATAGCACCTAGCTTGACCGCTTCCATTCTTGATAAAACTTGCCAACCATGTTCATATGTGCTTTTTTTGCAGGCAGGAAATTCAGAAGATGTTGGGGGCTGTTGAGCAAATGTCATGCATGCTAGTTCATTTTCTGCATCTGAAGCATTTACTGCAGATGTAAACTAGAGTTTTCTCTCCTCTCTTTTGTATTGCAAAAGAAATTTCCTCTTTGCATCCTTTCTGTTATGTATAGATCTTTAATTGCATTTAACAAAGTCTTGTGAGGTCTTAGCACATTCAGGGTGCTGAGGTGGAAAAGTAGCCTATTTCAATTATAAATTTAGGGCAAAATGAATGTTCTTTTCATTCTTTGTAAACGTTTTCTTCACCAGATCAATAAATCTGAGAAGCCAGAAAGCTGCGATAATGTGAAGGTGGTTGTTAGGTGCCGGCCCCTCAATGAGAGAGAGAAATCAATGTGCTATAGACAGGCCGTCAGCGTGGACGAGATGAGGGGAACTATCACCGTCCATAAGACCGATTCTTCCAACGAACCTCCAAAGACATTTACTTTTGATACTGTTTTTGGACCAGAAAGTAAACAACTTGATGTATATAACTTAACTGCAAGACCTATTATTGATTCCGTTCTGGAAGGCTACAATGGTGAGTGAATATGCAGCTTGCTTAAAAAAACAAAAACAGAACAACTTTATTATTGTAAAAGCAATGCCCAGAAAGATAAGTAGTTTACCTATTGCAACTACAGCTTGGTAAGTTATGGCTAACATATACAGCTGTGAGGCCTCACCACAGTCCTGTTTTAGAACCCTAATGTCATCCTCAAGCATTCCTTTCCACCCTGCAACCACCCCCCTGCATCTTTTGATCTTCTGTCTTTGAAATTTCATTTAAATGATATCATAAAATGCCATCTTTTTATCTTTAAACATTTATTTTTATTTAATGTGTGTGAGTATTTTGCCTACATGTATGTTTGTGCTTGCACTGTGTGTTGTGTGTGCAGTGCTCATGGAGGTCAGAAGAGGGCAGTCAGTCCTGGGACTGGAGTTAAAGATGGTTGTGACCACTGTGTCAGCACTGTGTGGGTGGGTGCTGAGAAGACAGCCTGGTCCAGAGGGGCTTCCTCTGTGTATCAGCGCTCAGGCTGGCCTCGAACTCAGAAGTCTGCCTGCCTCTTCCTCCCGAACGCTGGGATTAAAGCCGTGCCCCACCACCACCCAGCTAAAATGCTTTCTTTTTAAATGCTCTTTCCTTTCTCTTTGTGTAATGTTTTTGAAGTTTACCTGTCTTTGCATATTATCAGGACTTTGTGACTTAATGAGAAAACAGATTTATTTTTTATTTTATGTGTATGAGTGAGTATTTGCTTGTATGTATGTATGCCATGTGCATGCATGCCTTGTGCCCTCAGAGGCCATAAGAGGGCATCAGATGTATGAACTACCATGTGGGTTCTAGGAATTACACTTAGGTCCTCTGGAAGAGCAGCAAGGGCTTTTAACCTCTGAGCCAAGCCATCTCTCCAGATGCTACCTATTTTATGTCTGGTGTCCCCGTCCCTCCCCCAAGACAGGGTTTCTCTGTGTAGTTTTGCTGCCTGCCTGGATCTTACTTTGTAGGCCAGGCTGGCGTTACAGAGATCTGGCTGGCTAGGATTAAAGGCTTGTGCCACCACCACCCAGCTGTGATTTTTTTTTTTTAAATTACTGAATTGTGTTTTTTTTTTTTTTTATTTTATTGAGACAGGGTCTCATATAGCCCAGGTTGACCTTGAATTTGTTAATAGTTGAGGCTAGCCTTGAACTCCTTCCTGATTCTCCAGCCTCTGCCTCTCTGAATTTCGTTTCATTGTATGTCTATAACACACTCTGTCCATTTACCAGTCTTTTTGCTAAGATGGATAATGCTGCTATATGTTTTTGTAAAGATGTAAAGTTTGTCTTTGATAGATGCCTAGAAATCTGATGGTCAATTGGTAAGCAATCATACAGATACATATATAGATACCCAGTTACTCCAGCATTGTTTGATGGTGGTGGCGTGTGCCTTTAATCCCAGCACTCAGGAGGCAGAGGCTGGCGGATCTCTGAGTTTGAGGCCAGCCTGCTCTACAGAGTGAGTTCCAGGATAGACTCCAAAACTAGGAAAAGAAACCCTGTCTCAGAAAAAACAAACAAACAAAAACCCAAAACACAACAGCAACAAAATACACATATATATGTGTGTGTATATATATGTATGGATACATATATATCTGTATATATACAGAAAAGCATTTGATTTTTAAGCATTTTTTTCTTATTAAGATAAAATTCAAGTGACATAAATCCACTCATCATTTTACAGTATAGGATTCATGGGCTTTCAGTGGATCACAGTGTTCTTAGACTGTGTTCCATCAGCCCAGGAAGGAGTCTGCATCTCAGTTTCAGCCACTTGAGTCCCCTCAGCACCACTGCTCTGTTGGAGTCCTGCCCTGGCATTTCATGGAAAGGGACTCACATACCAAGCAGTCTTTTATCTGACTTCTTTCATTAGCACAGTGTTTTCTGGGTTAATTCTTTTTTTCTTTAAAGATTTATTTATTTATTATGTATACAATTTCCTGTCTGCATGTATCCCTGCAGGCCAGGAGAGGGCGCCAGATCTCATTACAGATGGTTGTGAGCGACCATGTGGTTGCTGGGAATTGAACTCAGGACCTCTGGAAGAGCAGCCAGTGCTCTTAGCCGCTGAACCATCTCTCCAGCCCCTAGGTTAATTCTTATCATAGAATGTATCAGTATTCATTCATTTCATACCAAATAATATTCCACTGTACAGATGCATTTTGTTTGTATATTTCACCAGTTGAACATTTGGTTTGTTTCTACTTTCTAGCTGTTAGGAATAATGTTGTTATGCATATTCTTGTACAAGTTTTTAACTTTTCTGAACATAACACACCTAGGAGTAGAGTTGCTGAGTCATGGGGTAACTTTCTTTGACCTTTTGAAGAACTGCCAAATGGTATTTCACAGTGACATCACCGTTTCATGTTCTACCAGCAATATGAGCATTCCAGGTTCTCCATGTCTTTGCCAGCATCTGTTACTGTCATTTTGGTAGCATTGGCCTAATGGCACAAAGTGCTGTCTCATGACTTGCAGTTGATTTATATATTTATATGTTTTATATATTATGTATATTTATATATTGCAGGATGCAACCTTGCTAAACTTAGTAATTCTAGTTGATTTTTAGTGTTTGTCCTTAGGGCTGGGGGTGGAGATCAAATTCAGACCCTTATACTTTTAAAAAAAATTCTCTAGGATTTTTCTACATGCATAATTATATTTTCTGCTAGTAAAGACAGTTTTTACTTTTCTTTCCAATCTTTTGTCTTTAATTTCATTTTGTTGCCTGATACCCTGGCCAGAAACTCTATGCAATGTTGAGCACAGTTGGAGAAAGTGGACACTGTTGTCTTCTGATCTTAGGTGAAATGTACTCATTCTTTGACTGGTGAGCCTTGTGTTAGCTGTGGATTTCTCACAGATGTTCTCAGTCAGATTGAGGACACACCTTTCTTCTAGTTCAGTTTGCTGACAGGTTTGTTTTGCTTTGTGTCTTTAAGAATGTCTGTTGCATTTTTTCAAATGCAGTTTTGTTTTTCTTTCTAAGCTTGCTATTAGGTTTTATAAGTGAAGCCAGCGTTGTCACTTAGTCATGAAATACTGTTCTTTTCAAATACTGTTAGATTTGATTTACCAAGTTTTTATTTGAAATTTTTGTACCTGTGTTCCTGAAGTATTAAAAATACCATTTTCTGGAAATGTTTTTTTTTTTCTAGTTTGAGTATCAGAATAATGCTAGTTTTCTTAAAAGATTTATTTTTTAATTGTATATGTGTGTGGGTGGGTGTGGGTGTGTGCTGGTGGAGGCCAGAAGGTGTGGGATCCTCTGGAGCTGGAGTTATAGGTGGTTGTATGTAGATGTAACCAACCATCTTAATAAGAAACACAGAACCTATGCAAAGAAGAAAGCCAAGAGATCAGAGCTAAGAGCCTTACCCACCTGCTGCAGCTAGCCTCTTAAGCCAAGAGACCTCTCCGAAAGAGAGCTACTTCCTGTCTGTTTGTCTTTATATAGACTTTCTGTTCTGCCTTCTCATTGGTTGTAAAACCAACCACATGACTGCCTAGTCACTGTCTGTTGTACAGCCCTCCAGGTCTTCTATAGTATTGAGATTAAAGGCGTGTGTCTCCAATGCTGGCTGTATCCTTGAACACACAGAGATCTACCTAGCTCTGCCTACCAAGTGCTGTGATTAAAGGCGTGCACCACCAATGCCCAGCTTTTGCTATGGCTCTAATAGCTCTGACCCCTGGGCAACTTTATTTATTAACATACAATTAAAATCACATTTCAGTACAAATAAAATACCATCATAGTTGTAAGCTGCACAGTATGAATTCTGGGACCCACTCACACAACTGCATCTGAAGACTGGGTGGTCAGGGACCTATATAAGAAGTTACAGATATTCCTTTTGCAGACTTCTAGGAGAATTAGTATTGTTCCTTTAGATATTGAAAAGCACTCATCAGTGCTGTAGGAAGGCTGGTAAACTCTTCAGACGAAATTATGGGAGTGGGTCCCTGACCACCCTGACCACTTCAGATGCAGTTGTGTGAGTGGGTCCCTGACCACTCCAGTTCTCCCTTATTCTCTTGAGTGAGTTTTGCTAATTTGTCTTTTATGGAATTTGTCATTGCAGTTGTCATTTTAATCAGGAAATTGTTTCTCTGTGTTCATGGCTCTGAGTGTTAGAATGTGGTGCTAACCTTTCTGGTCCCCACGTGGTGATTTGTGTCTTCTTTTTCCTGACTAGTTGACTAGAGATTTGTACTTGGGGTAGTTTTCACTTTTCCTATGTTGTTTCATGTTTTCTGTCTTACTAATTTCTGTTCTGATCTTAATTGCTTCTTTTCTCTGACTTTGGATTTAATTTGCTCTTTCTCTTTTTGCTGTTGTCATTTGTTTGAAACAGGATCTCTCTATGTAGCCTTGGCTGTCCTAGAACTTACTCTGTAGACCAGCCTGGCCTGGAACTCAGAAGTTCTTCTGCCTCTGCCTCTGCCTCTTGAGTGCTGGGCTTAAAGACGTGAGCCACTTTACCCAGCCTCTGTTTTCTTAAGGTGGGAACTAAGGGATCATGTTATCCTTCTAATGTAGGAATTTAGTAATACGTCCATCCCCATATAACTGCTTTAGTGTCATCTAAAAGACTTTGACATACAGACCATGTTTTCACTTACATCTATTTCAGAATGCTTTCTATTCTACTTTGTGTGTGTATGTGCACATATTTATGTGTTTGCATCTTTATGTTTGTGCTAGCATGCATGCATGTATTACTCACATGCATGCAAAGGCCATATATAGGTCAACCTTGAGTTTTGTACCTCAGGAGGGATCTCCCTTGTTTTTGAGATAGAGATCTGGGTAGGCTACTAGTGAGCCCCAGGATCCTCCACAGTGTTAGAATCCAAATTTTCTATGTTTCAATTGAACTCAGGTCCTTCTACCTGTGTGGCAAGCAAGCACTTTACCAACTGACCCATCCATCTCCCAGCTTCTTGATTCCTTGATACTTTATTTATATGTGTTATTTATATTTAGTTGAGATATTTTGTGGTTTTCCAGAGGGTTTTCTGTTGATTATACACTAATTTCATTTTAACTAGAGAACACACTTTGTGTGATTTGAATCTTACTAGGTTTATTGAGACCTGTTTTCTTTTTTCTTTTTTTTTTTTTTTTTTAAAGATTTATTTATTTATTATGTACACAGTATTCTGCCTGCATATATGGCTGCAGGCCACAAGAGGGCACCAGATCTCATTACTGATGGTTGTGAGCCACCATGTGGTTGCTGGGAATTGAACTCAGGACCTTTGGAAGAGCAGTCAGTACTCTTAACCACTGAGCCATCTCTCCAGCCCCGAGACCTGTTTTCTTATTAAATGCTTTGTGTATACTTGAAAAGGCTGTGTGTCCTGCTGTTGAGGCAGGTTTGTTCTTTTAACATTTACTAGTCAGTTGGTTTGTATTATTCAGCTCTTCTTCTCTTTGGTCTATCAATCATTGAGAAATAATATCTGAGTATATTTTCTGATTTGCCTTTGTTGTTGTTGTTGTTGTCAAGCAGGGTTTCACTAGGAACTGTTGGCTGTCCTTGAACTCAGTGCTGGGATTAAACATGTGAACCACCATGCTGGGCTTCCTACTTTTCTTTCTTTTTCTTATACTTTGGAGCTCTGTGAGAAGATGCATGAATGCTTAAGATTTACTGCCATCTTGATGACCTTTTTTATTGAGAAATTATTCTTTCTGTTTTGGGTCATCCCCCCCCCCAGGGGTTCATGCATGCTAGGCAAGTGCTCTACCACTAACCTATGTCCTCAACCCTGTGAAATCATCCCCCTTACTCTTTGCTCTGGAACTGGCTCTGTCTGGTATTGATATAAACACGCTGGCTTTTTTTTTTGGATTGGTGTTAGCATGGTGTGTCCTTTCTCCATCCTTTTAATCCATTTGTGTTTTGATATTGAAAGTACATTTTTCTTTTTCTTTTTTTAATAGTTTATTTATTATGTATACAGTGTTCTGCCTGCATGTATGCCTACCCACCAGAAGAGAGCACCAGATATCATTACAGATGGTTGTGAGCCACCACCTGGTTGCTGGGAATTGAACTCAGGACCTCTGAAAGAGCAGCCAGTGCCCTTAACCACTGAGCCATCTCTCCAGCCCACTACATTTCTTTTCTAAAAAGTGTACATGTGTGTATCTGTGTGTGTGTGTGAGAGAGAGAGACAGAGACAGAGACAGAGAGAAATTGGGGGGAAAGGTGTGTACATGCCACAGGGTTTGTGTGGAGGTCAGAGGATACCTGTGGAGTTGATTCTCTTCTTTCACCTTCACAGTAGTTCCAGGGTTCAAGCTCAGGTGGCCAGGTTAGCATGACAACTGCCTCTCTGCCTGCAGAACCTTCTCAGTGTCCTGAAAGTGGAGTTCTGATCAGGAGCTGCAGTGAGTCTGCCCCACGTCATCCCAACTATGTCCTTCTCTCAGTTGCCCAGAAGACTTCTCGCTTTATCATTGGTTTCATTTTATTTGATTGTAATGTGCTTTGTAGGGTCTTTCTTGTGTCCGTTGTGTTTGTAGTGTTAAACTTTTTGGATTTGTAGATTATAGACTTCATCCATTGTGGGGAAATTTTCTGCTGTTCTTTCTTCAAATATTTTTAGTCCTTGTCCTCATTCCTTTTGGAAACTCCAGAGATATATAGGAGCACTCGAAACTGCTACGGCACTGACCTCTGGGACGCCTTGTTTGCCCTTGACACTCTCACTGCAGTTCCCATCCCCCACACTGTGGTCTGGGTCCAGACGCCTGGGGTCTTCATGTCCCACCTCCGTGTCTCCAGCCCTTGGACACTAATTCTGGCCACTCTCAGTTTGACTTAGTTTTAGTTGACTGATTTCTTTATATATATATATAATATTCTTTTTTAAAGATTTATTTATTTTATGTATGTGAGTGCTCTATATGCATGTACAACTTTATGCCAGAAGAGGGCATTATCCCACTGTAGATGGCTGTTAGCCACCATGTGGTTGCTGGGAATTGAACTCCTGTGGAAGAGCAGCCAGTACCCTTAGCCACTGAACTGTCTCTCCAGCCCCGACTGATTTCTTTAATAGGCCATATCATTTTGCTTTTTTGTAGACGTGGCAGTTTCTAGTTGGATGCTAGACATTGTGAATTTTACCTTAATTCTTGGTCTTTTTTAGTTCCTGTAAACATTTTCTCAGAGTAGTTATTTGAAAACCAATTTGATCCTTTTAGTGAGATGTGGTCTCATTCTCTCTTCTTTTTCCCTCACTCACCACCCTCCTTCCCTTTTTCTTCCTTTCTTTCTTGTTCTTGGTTTGGAGTCAGGGTCACATGTAGCCTAGGTTGGCCTCAAACTTGCAATATAGCCCAAGTTGGCCTCAGACTCACCATGTAGCCCAGAATGATCTTGAATCCTCCTGTTCCTGCCTCCCAACTTCTGGCATCATGGATATGTTCCACCATGCCTGGCTTCAGATTCTTCAAGATTGGCTAGTAAAGAGCACAACAGTGCTCCCTCCTTCCCCACTATTGAGGTAAGATTCTTTTGTGCATTGTACTAAAAACATCCTGTGACTTGTGGGGTTTTCCAGTCTGTCTCTTCTTAACTAGTGTGAACACTGACCATTCTTCTTTCCGATCTTGCCACTTCTCTCTCTCCCCCACCCCCTCCCTGCCATCCTTAGGTAGCTTCCTTCCTCTTACTTGTGTTCTGGTGGGTACTCAGCTGGATACTTGAGGACCCTCTGCCAATGTCCAGAGCTCTCTCTGCCTCTCTCTCCTAGGACACTGCCTCCTCCAAACTTCGGTCACTTTACTTTCATTTTGGAGTTCTCACAGGAAGTCTGCTGACCTCTATTTGTGGCCTTCTCTTGTTCTAGGACTTGGATTTGGTGGTCTTTCCTAAGCTCTGTATTTGACCTTATTCAACCAGCATTTGCCTGTTTCTGCTGTAGGCTGAAAGGTAGCATAAGCCTCTCACTGTAAGCCCACCAAGGCCTGGCCAGTTCCTGGCTTTCTACATAAAGAAGTTTCCTCAGGGCTTCAGTTAAGGGTAGGAACATGGAGACTAGGATTTCATTTGTTTTTTGAGACAGGGTCTTTCCATGTAGCTCTGGCTGTCCAAGAATTCACTCTGTAGACTAGTCTGACCTTGAACTCACAGAGATCCATCTGCCTCTGCCTCCTGAGTGCTGGGCTAAAGGTATATGCCGCCACATCTGGATTAGATTTTTTTTTTTAACTAATTGTTTTGGAAACTATTGCTTTCATCTTTTTTACTTTTGGTTCTAGCCAGGATGGTTGGTTAATTTAGTCCTTGTTACTCCATCTAGGTTGGAATCAAAAGTGTTACTGCTTTAATTATAAGTTAACAGAATTATGTATTTTTAAAATAAATACAATGAAGAATGGTGTTTGACTTTCAAGAATTTGTACCTATTTTCTATTGTCTTTTTTTTAAAGATTTATTTATTTATTATGAATACAGTGTTCTGTCTGCATGTATCCCTGCCCACCAGGAGAGGGCACCAGATCTCATTGTAGATGGTTGCGAGCCACTTTGTGGTTGCCAGGAACTGAACTCAGGACTTGTGGAAGAACCAGTGCTCTTAACCACTGAGCCATCTCTCCTACCCTATTTTCTGTTGTCTTGTGCCAACTCTGAGAATTGTGATAACAGTAGAACCAGGTGGAAAACATAATACTTAGGAATTGTATAACACTCAGTGCAGTTCATTCTCCATTGCTGAAATGTAATTTAGGTATAATGTTTTAGATTCTCAGAGTCAGGTATTAATCTTTAACTGTTTTAAAATAGTATTAGCTAGGTTCAGTGATGCATGCCTATACCAGCTGCTTGGAAGGCCAGTATAGGAGGATCACCTAAACCAGGAGTTCAAGATTAGCCAGGAAACATGAGACCATATGTCAAGAAATAATAATAGACTTTATTTTTAGAGCAGTTTTAGGTTCACAGCAAAATCCACAGCAAAGTATTGACAGCTCTGATGGAACCGTGGTGTTGTGCGCACAGAGCCTCCTCAGTGGGGCTGTTCCCACCAGAGCCAAATAAATGCATTGTCATCATCGCCCAGAACCCCTCATTCACATTCAGGTTCACTCGCTGTTGTCCTGGCCTTCAGCTCTTAACTGATGTCTCCATAGCTTTCTCGATTGCTCCAGTTATTGGCACCTGGAGCCTCAGTGATCTGGAAGTTGCAGCTCCAAAAGAGGCACTCTGGCTTTACTTTGCCTTAGGTCATGGTTTCCATGAGCTTGTGTGATTAGGGAACTGCTAGTTTCTCTGGCTCTCTGTCAATCCATCTTCCTTTTCCATCCATCTCTGTTTCTTCTATCCTGGTGGCTTCAGTTCCCAGAAGTCTCTGTTCTTCTCCTTGCCTCCCTTCTGGATCTTTGTTGTATATTTTGAGTCTCAGTGTAAGCTCACCTCTCCTAGAAAGTGTTCCTGACCTCTGTCATCTTCCTCCCCCAGCCTGGTGTATATCCCTATTTTGTCTAGATTTGTTTCTTACCATAAGACCAGAGTTTGTAAGTGACTTCATTTGATTCTTAGTGTGTGTGGAGTGGGTCTTCTCACTCTGTTTACCACTGAGCAGACTTCTCTGGGAAGTTAATCTATCTAATGTCAAGTACCAGATGTGGTGGACTCAAACAGATGTTTCTGCTCTGCAGCCTGTGCTTTACAGCCTCTGATTTAATGACCTCCTCCAACTTAATTTCTTAGAATTAAGTCCAATGTAAATTTTCTTCTCTTTTTTTGAAACAAGGTTTTACTGTAACCTCTGCCATTCTGGACCTCGGTATATAGACTAGTCTGGCCTTAAGATCCCAGAGATCCATTTGTCTCTCCCTCCTTGGGATTAAAGGTGTGGGCTACCACAACCAGCCAGCAGAAGAATTTTGCATTTAGTTGATACTGAAGGTTGAATGTGTACTAGAATATGTTTTTGTTTTTGAGACAGGGTTTCTCTGCATAACTCTGGTTTTCCTGGAACTCACAGAGATCCACCTGTTGCTGCCTCCAAGTGCTGTGATTAAAGGCATGCACCACCACACCATTTGACTTTTCTTTTTTCTTTCTTTCTTTTTTTTGAGACAGTCTCACTGTGTAGCCCAGGCTGCCCTCAACCTTGCAATAGTTCTCTCACCTTTTCCTCTCCAGTGCTGAGATGATAGATGTATGCCATTGTGCCCAGCTTTAGAATGAAGTTTTAGTTTAGGGAATATGTTACATAACAGTGTCATGGCTTAATTTTTGAGACTCATTGTCCTGGATCATCAGAATCTGAAGTAACAGACTTTCTGCATCATTCTCAGGGACAATTTTTGCATATGGACAGACTGGCACAGGCAAGACTTTCACCATGGAAGGTGTCCGCGCTGTGCCGGGGCTCAGAGGAGTCATCCCCAACTCATTTGCTCACATATTTGGTCACATCGCAAAAGCAGAGGGTGACACAAGGTGAGAGAGTGCCTCTATTTCCTAACCCTGAGAGGGTCAGACCTGGGAAAGACCTCGAGGCATGACATTTTTAAACACACGTAAGACATGGAGTATTCCTTCATACTTGCAGGTTTTTGGTTCGAGTGTCATACTTGGAGATATATAATGAAGAAGTCCGAGACCTTTTGGGCAAGGATCAGACACAGCGGTTGGAGGTAAGGATGGAATTGAAGTTAAGATAAAAATTGGAGGGCCGGGTGTGTGGTGCATACCTTTAATCCTGGCACTCAGGAGGCAGAGGCAGGCAGATCTCTGTGAGTTCAAGGCCTGGTCTACAAAGTGAGTTCCAAGACAACTACAGAGACAATACACAGAGAAGCCCTGTCTTGAAAAAAACAAAACAAAAATTGGAATAAACTGTTATACTCATAGATCGGTACCTCATAGACGGGTACCTAGCCCAGTTGTCATCAGAGAGGCTTCCTCCAGCAGCTGATGGGAGCAGATGCAGAGACCAACACCCAAATGTTAGCCAGAGCTTGGGGAACCCTGCAGAAGAGGGGGAGGAAGGATTGTAGAAGCCAGAGGGGTCAAGGACACCAGGAGAACACAGCCCACAGAATCAACTCAGAAGGGCTCATAGGGGCTCACGGAGACCAAAGAAACAATCACAGTCTGCATGGGTTTGTGCCTAGGTCCCCTGCACACATGCTCTGCTTGTTTAGCATGGGGTGTTTGTGGGACTCCTAAAGTGGGAGTGGGGGTGTCTCTGACTCTTTTATCTGCTCCTAGGACCCTTTTCCTCCTACTGGGTTGCCTCATCCAGCCTGGATAAGAGGGTTTGTGCCTAGTCTTACTGCCTCTCTGCCTTAGTTAGGTTTCTATTGCTGTGAAGAGATACCATGACCACAGCAACTCTATTAAAGAAAACATTTAAGTGGGGTGGCTCACTTACAGTTACCAGAGGTTCAGTCTATTATCATCATGTTGGGAGCCATGGTGGCATGCAGGCAGATGTGGTGCTGGCTACATCTTGGCTTTGCAGGCAACAGGAAGTTGACTGACAGTCATTCTGAGGGAAGCTTGAGCAAAAGAGACGTCAAAGCCCAACCCTACAGTGACACACTTCCTCCAATAGGCCACACCTCCTAATAGTGCCACTCCCTTTGTGAGCAATTTTCTTTCAAACCACCACACTTTATGCCGTGTTCAGTTTATATCACTGGAAGGCCTGCTCTTTTCTGAAGGGAAAGGGAGCAGCAGTGGGTCTAGGGGGAGAGGGAAGGACTCAGGGTTGGGGGAGATGGGAAATGGGGACTGAGAGGAATGGAGGGGAGGGAGGCTGTGGTTGGGATGTACTGTATGAGAAAAGAATAAATAAAAAAGAAAAAATATGAAAAAAATTTGAATAGAGTGCTTGCCAAATTAAGGTCTTTTTTGTACAGAAGGTACTTTTAAAAACTACCTATATATGTCACTTACAAGTGCAAACCATTTGAGCATAAGTCACTGAAGCATAACTGCTGAATCAAGTTTGGGAGATATTGCCATCTTAAAAATATTTTAAGATACAAGACAAATGGGCTGGAGAGATGGCTCAGGTTAGGAGCACTGGCTGCTCTTCCAGAGGTCCTGAGTTCAATTCCCAGCAACCACATGGTGGCTCACAACCATCTGTAATGAGATCTGGCACCTCTTCTGGCCTGCAGGGATACATGCAGGCATAACACTGTATATGTAATAAATAAATTAATTTAAAAAAGATACAAGACAAACAAGAAAAGATGAGCCTTTTAAATACTAGTATGGGCATTTTTATTTTTGTAAGTGCCCAGTTTGATTTTTCTATTTGAAGATCCTTGCCAGTGTTCTCCTACCCCAAATCAGTCTGCCTTCTATTCTTGCACGTTTTAGGTTAAATATCACATTGCAGAAGCTTACCCTGTTCCTTTTACTAGCTTGGTGTCTTTGAGACATTCCCAGGGCTGGCAAGATGGTCCAGCAGGTAAAAGAGCTTGCCACCAAGCCTGAGGACCTGAGTTTAATCTCTGGGGTTCACGTGGTGGAAGGAGAGAACTGGCTCCCACATATTGTCTTCTGACCTCATGTGTGCCCTGGCATGCACAAAACACACATGCATGCACGCACACATGTGGAGTTTTAAGTGAACTGTTCTCTCACGCTGTTTTGTATTTTATTCATGGCATCATCACAAATAATTGTGTGCAGTATTTATTTGTACTTGAAGCTTTATGACCTTCGTGAATATGGGCATTGCTCATAACCACACTCCGCTGTCTTCCCATGTATAATAGTTGATACTCAGTAAGGAACTGGAAAACTTAGCATTATAAAGTCTTAGGCATGATTTTTGTTTGCTTTTTAGGTTAAAGAAAGGCCTGATGTGGGAGTATATATCAAAGATTTATCAGCTTATGTGGTCAATAATGCTGACGATATGGATAGAATCATGACGCTAGGCCACAAAAATCGTAAGTGTGATACATAATTGTGATGAAATGCCTATATTTGAATGCTGGTTGAGAAGCAAATAAATATGGCTTTTGCCCCATAGAGGTTGAATTTTTTATAAAGTCCACTCATTTTATATACTATCTAGGGAACATATATAGGTGAACAATAACATGGATTGTTTTTCATGCCGACTGAAGTTTTCTTTAGTACCAAGAAAACTTTATTTATTTATTCAGAGACAGGGTCTTACTATCCTTTATTTTTATTTTATGTATATGAGTGTTTTGCCTGCATGCCAGAAGAGGGAATAAGATTTCCTGGCACAGGAATTACAGATAATTGTGATCAGTTATGCGAGTGCCGGGAACCCAACCCAGGTCCCCTGAAGAACAGTAGACACTCTTAACTGCAGAGCCATCTCTCCAGCTGCTCCTGCTGCTGCTTCTGCTGCTGCTGCTACTGCTGCTTCTGCTGCTGCTGCTGCTGCTTCTTCTTCTTCTTCTTCTTCTTCTTCTTCTTCTTCTTCTTCTTCTTCTTCTTCTTCTTCTTCTTCTTTCTTCTTTCTTCTTTCTTCTTTCTTCTTTCTTCTTTCTTCTTTCTTCTTTCTTCTTTCTTCTTTCTTCTTTCTTCTTTCTTCTTTCTTCTTTCTTCTTTTTCTTCTTCTGTTTGTTTTGTTTTGTTTTGTTTTGTTTTCCTGATACAGGATCTCTCTACATAGCCCTGGCTGTCCTGGAACTCACTCTGTAGACCAGGCTGGCCTTGTACTCACAGAGATCTGCCTGTTTCTACCTTGCAAGTGCTGGTCTTTAAAGCATGTGCCACCAAGCCCTACTCCCCAGCCTCATAATTGTGCCAGTCTTTGAAGCTGTCATAATGTTACAGCTTGCTAGTTAAAATATTGATAACTTTTTGATTGAGCACTTACTGAGTGGGAAGTCCTTGCACTGTGTGCTTTATGGGGATGATCGATTAGTCTTTACTGTAGTGTATGGGGATATGAAATTCCTACTTTATGAATGAGGCGACTGAGATGTAGTTTGAATACCATGTCTAAAATAATACAATTACTAAGTGGTAGGGTGTTTGAACCTAGGATATTAATCTGAGTTAGCCAGAATATATACTTCTTCCCTTCTGTTGAAAATTAAAGCAAAATTAAACTAACATTTTTCTCCTTCTAGTAATTGTTACAGATTTTTCATCTAAAGAATAAAAATCTGGGCTAGAGAGATGGTTCAGAGGTTAAGAGCATTGACTGTTCTTCCAGAGGTCCTGAGTTTAATTCCCAGCACCCACATGGTGGCTCACAACCATCTGTAATGAGATCTGATGCCCTCTTCTAGAATGAAGGCAAACATGCAGGCAGAACACTGTTTACATAATAAATAAAATTTTTAAAAAATTGTTCAAAAAAAAAATAAAAGTCTTGCCAGGTATGATGGCATATACCTGTAATCCCAGCTTTCAGGAGGCAGAGGCAGATGGACCTCTGAGTTTGAGGTTAGCTTTGTCTACATGGGAGTTTTAGGCCAAACAGAACTATCTTGCCCAGGCTGGCCTCAAACTTGTGGTTCTCCTGCCTCAGCCTCCTAAGTACTAAGATTAGAAGAATGAACCTCTACACTGATTGCTTAGCATGTGTTAAAAATTGTATTTGTTTTTGTTTTTGTTTTTAGCAGTCTCACATGTAGTAGTGGTTGGCTGGAACTTGATGTATAGATGAAGTGGGCTCACAGAGTTCCACCTGCTTCTGCCTCCTGAGCGCTGAGATTAAAGGCATGTACCACCCATGCCCAGCTCTTCATGTTTTAACAAAGATGGTTCCTGTAGGATTGGCATCTTTTGATGTGACTGGATATGGACCCACCTATGTTTTTAATGGCCATTTAGTGACTTAGCTATTCCATAGTGGATTATCCAGTGTTGTGTTGGATCTTTCTGGTCCTCACTGTTCCAGTGTTCAGTGATTCCTCCTGCAACATCTCGTGTGTGTGTGCAGATCATGCTGCGGTGTAGAGTCCCAAACATAATTCTCTCTAGAGAGTTGTCAGCAGTTTTTTCCTAGTTATTTAACACGTGTTTCTTGTTGTGGTGTAGTTTTTTTTTTTGAAGAGAGAAGATCATGCTATGTTGCCAAGGCTGGCCTAGGTTACCTGGATTGATGTGTTCTCCTGTCTTGGCCTCCTAAGTACACACCACCATGTCCAGCTTCATAGATTGTTATACTCTTTAGATAATAATATTTGGGAATGAAGTAAAAGAATGTTATTCTTTGATATTTTTTTTCTGAAGCTGAGGACAGAACCCAGGGCCTTGTGCTTGCACAAACCCTCTACCACTGAGCTAAATCCCCAACCCTGTGATTATGTTTTAATATTTGGGAATGAAGTGAAGATGTTATTCTATGACTGTGTTTTAATGTGAGTACATTATAGATTCTTTGGTTATAGTGTGAATTACAAAGGAAGTATACAGTGTCCCAACACACCTGTAGTCATAGTCAGTGGCTGTGATGAAATCAAGTATTTTAAATGTTTTGGTTATTTAATTAGTAAAGGTACTCTCTGGGCTGAGGATAGCTCAGTTGGTAGAGTGCTTATCTAGTATGCATAATGCCCTGGGTCAATCCCCAGCACTCCATAAACTGGGTCTGGTGGTATTCAAGAGGTAGGAAATCAAAGTTCAAGGATAGCCTGGGCTACAGGACACCCTGTCGAAACAAAAAAAAAAAGTAAACATAAAGGCATTCTGTTACAGTTTTTAAGGTTTTCTTTTATTTGTTAAAGGTTCTGTTGGTGCAACTAACATGAATGAGCATAGTTCGAGATCCCACGCCATCTTTACAATTACTATAGAATGTAGCGAGAAAGGTGTTGATGGAAACATGCATGTCAGGATGGGGAAGCTCCACCTGGTGGATCTTGCTGTAAGTAACGGGAGAGTCTGTCCCTGTGGTCCACTTACCTGTCAATAAAAATTAAAGCCGAAAGGAGTAGTGTACTTGTGATTTTAAATTGCTTCTTATTGTGGGATATCTGAAAATAGAGTAGCATTATGACTCTCTTGTTTCACCTCCTGCCGAGGCTTCTTTGTGTATTCTTACTTCTTCCCTCATGATTTTGAAGTGAATTCCAGATGTTACATGAAATATATTAAATTACTTCAAAAAAAACCCCCCAGATTTTAGAAAAATGCATTCTTGATTTTAAAAAGCTTTGAGTTTTTATCTCTTTCTTGCTAGGGGTCAGAAAGACAAGCGAAAACTGGAGCCACAGGACAGCGCCTCAAGGAAGCTACAAAAATCAACCTTTCCCTCTCTACCCTGGGCAATGTCATTTCTGCCTTGGTGGATGGAAAAAGCACACATGTGCCGTATCGGAACTCTAAACTGACGCGTCTGCTGCAGGATTCCTTAGGAGGGAACTCAAAAACCATGATGGTAAGACCTCAGTCATGGCATGGTTAATTCATACAAGGCCAATTTAAGATTCGGATTCATTCCCATCATTGAAGTGAATAACATTTTATAAATTGATCCCTTTCTTTGTATAATACAACACGTGATTCCCATTGTTGTATTGTTTCCAAAGCTGTATGCTCAATGCTGGTTTTTAGAAGAGAACTGCACATGTGGATCGGGCATGTGTTTTGGTAATGGTGGTGTTAGTGGCGGTGTAGAATGATGGACGTTTCTAATTCAACAGTGTGCAAATATTGGGCCAGCAGATTATAATTACGATGAGACCATCAGCACCTTGCGCTATGCCAACCGAGCCAAGAACATTAAAAACAAAGCAAGAATTAATGAAGACCCAAAGGATGCTCTGCTTCGTCAGTTTCAGAAAGAAATAGAAGAGCTGAAGAAAAAGCTTGAAGAAGGTAACTTCGCACAAAGATTCTTGTCAGCTGAGGCATGCTTGGGACCACTGCATTTGCCTTTAAAATGGCCTGCCAAGCAATAGCGTTTAACATTGATGTTTAAAGTTTCTGTGTATGTGCTTCTGTGTGTGTTGGGCATGTGTGAGTGCAAGCACACACATGCCACAGTGTATGTGTGAAGGTCATAAGACACCCATGGGAGCTGGTTCTCTTCTTGCACTCTGGTTCTGGGGCTTGAACTCATTCATGTCAGACTTAAAGGGCAAATTTTTTACCTGCTGAGCCCTTTATTAGACCCTAGCATTGACATTTAAAAAAATATTTCTGAGGAATATGTGTCTTCTAAGAAAATATTTTCTAAGGCCATCTAGAAGGTTACAAAGTTAGAAGTTCCAGCCTGTGGTGGTGGCACACGCCTTTAATCCCAGCACTTGGGAGGCAGAGGCAGGAGGATCTTTGAGTTCTCGGCCAGCCTGGTCTACAGAGTGAGATCCAGGACAGCC
The DNA here is from genome assembly GCF_049852395.1 of Peromyscus maniculatus bairdii. Classification (NCBI taxonomy): domain Eukaryota; kingdom Metazoa; phylum Chordata; class Mammalia; order Rodentia; family Cricetidae; genus Peromyscus; species Peromyscus maniculatus. The sequence goes on from NC_134859.1 coordinate 37,656,006, forward strand.
AAGGCTACACAGAGCAACCCTGTCTCGGTAAAACCAAAATATAAAAAAAAAAAAAGCAAGAAAGAAAGAAAGAAAGAAAGTTTGAAGTCCTGACTGATGACTGATGGTCCTGAGGAGCTTCCTGGTCAGTTCTGGGACTCCCATGCCATCTACAAGGGGATGAACCCTCTCTGACTGGCATAGAGCTCCCTGTGCAGCAGGTGAAGGGCCTGGAGTCCAAGCCATTGGAGTCTCTGGGGGAAAACCCAGAGGTACCAACCTGCCACTGGTGGGTCTGGGGAAAAGTCAGGTTCTGAGAAAAAGCAGGAGAGAAGCACCTCACAGATAATAAAGTTGGCATTTTTGAATGGCCACTAGGTGGCATTTGTAGCCAGTTTGTTTTTAAGATCTTTGATTTCCCTGTTAGTGCTGAGCTCAGCCTTCATTTTGATGATTTCATTCCCTCCCCTCCCCTCATGTATCCCTGTCTGTCCTGGAACTCACTATGTAGACCAGGCTGACCTCAGACTCACAGAGATCCGCCTGGCTCTGCCTCCTGAGTGCTGGAATTAAAGGTGTGTGCTACCACAGCCAGGTGCTGCTACACCTCTTGGTTCTTGTGAATGGTGTGGCTGTGCACATTGGATACACATGTTCAAGTCCTTGTGCATATTGTGGTGGGCCTGTATCCAGAGGGAGAGTTGTATATTCATATTCTTTGTAGTGTGTTTCACTTTATTTGCCTCCTTCTGACCCTATGCTCTATAAGCAAAGGCATTAAAGGGCTTTTTTATTTGTTTTTCAAGACAGGGTTTCTCTGTGTAAGAGCTCTGGCTGTCCAAGAACTTACTTTGTAGACCATGCTGACCTCAAACTCACAAAGCTCCACTCTGCTTTCTGAGTTAGATCCTGTCTCAAAAATTATTTTTTCTTAAAAAGTAAGATAAAATTTCTGTGTACATTGTGTGTGTGGTTGCATGTGAATATGTGTGTATGCACATGCTTAGAGACTAGGACAGTGGGGGTGTTCTTCCTCCGATACTGCCCACTGTTTTAGTGGGCTGGGGAAGACAGACAGACTCTCTCACTGACCTGGAACTCCCCAAGTAGGCTGGACTGGCTTGTCAGCAAACCCCAGGGATCCCCAGTCTCCACCTGCTTGTCAGATAAGCTGTGAACATTTCAATAGATTTTCAGTTTGTGTTTGAGCAACAAAAACTTAATGAAGAGAATGGATATAGGCATTTTATAAATAGCCAATGACTTGGTACAGACTAAAAATCATTGTTAAATTTCTGTCCAAGGGGAAGAAGTCTCAGGCTCTGACGTCAGTGGTTCAGAGGAGGATGACAACGAGGAGGGTGAGCTTGGAGAAGATGGAGAAAAAAGGAAGAAGAGAAGGGGTAAGTCCTGATTATGTTCTAACCGGTCACAGCTGGCTAGAATTGTTCTCTGATGATGCCCACTTTATAGTTGGTATTTTTACTTATGGTAGTGGTTCCAGCAGGGAACTTCTGCTATATGTGGTTAACTTTGTAAACATTCTCTCTTGTTTATCTTGCTGACCCAGGATGCCATATTGCCTCTTGTAAAAAAATTTTTTTCTGTTGTAAAATTCTACAGTTTCACATCTGTGTTAGGTCCCTTGGCTTTTTAGGATAATGTGGGCTTTCTCTTCAAATGATGTTAGCCTTTAAAAATCATTTGCGGGTGGTTTGTTTGAATAGTTTTTCACTGAAGTCCTGTCTTTGTAAACTTGTGTCATACTCTCCCTTTGGGACAGCTTCCAGTGTGGACTGAGACTGCTCAGCTAAGGCTGCAGATGGCATGGCCCTGCCTCATTCTAATCAGAGCTCTCCTCAGCTCCTGCAGGCTGCTGCACAGTCTCAGTTATTCAGTCCTGGAGAAAACAAGCCCATCACTGCTCGATGGGGGACCCAAATTAAAAACTGAAGATTTTGTACATCCAAAAGACAGAAAAAGCACCATGTAGGGCAGGAGTTGGCAGCGTACAGTGTGCTGGCCAAATCCATGGGGACCTGTTTTTGTAAACAGAGTGATCTTAAAGCAGCTACGATCAACTGTTTACATGTGGTCTGTAGCTGTTCACATCAAAGCACATGGTCTGGCCGTTGGTCCTTTCACAAAAACTGTTATCAGTCCCTGATTTAAAAAATGTTTTTATTTATAGCTCATTTTTTAAAGTAAACTATTGTTTCTTTGACTTGAAGCAGATAGTAGACTTACTAAAAATAAATTTTATGTAGAAAAAAGTGCTGCTGTTTAATATGCTAAAATATTTTAAATACGTTTTACCTTGTGTGGAGAAGCTTAATATTTTTCACTGAGCCTTGTTAATTATGCTGTCAAGCTTTAGACATAAAAGTAAAGTTTGGTATCATGATGCCTTGAGGGGATGGGGAATTGGAGACAATACTTTGTTTATAATGAAGGGCAGCTGATTTCTGCAACATGAGTTGTGTGATTTTTATGTTTTAAAGCTGTTTCTTTTTCTTAGCAGTATAAATAGACATTTTTGTCATTTCAAGCCTCTGAATAATTCTGTGTAGATGAGTAGTGGGGTTTACCACTACTGCAGATCTGTAAAGAAATGCAGTTTTAATTCCCCGCATGGCTTTGTGACCAGGAAGCAGCTGGAGTACTTAGTTTTAAGCTAGAGTGAATTGCTCTTGAATGCAAAGCTTGATTGTCCTCTAAATTCTTCCTGCAGAACTCAAGTTTTCTCTGTGTGTTTCTGTTCGTTTCTTGTTCCCTCTCTCTGGTTCCGTGGGCTCGTTTCTTTGTCTTGCAGGCAGTAGCAGCAGCAGTAGCTCAGACTCCACATGTTCTGTCATAGAGAAGCCTCTGGATGAGTTCTTGCCTCGTGAGTGGCGGCCCTCACCTTCTCTAACAGAGCTCTGGCTTCTCCATTACTCATGGGCTTCATTTGGGAGATGCTGCCCCACTCCCTGTCATGACTGGTCCATGTTGGGCTCCCAGTAGAAAAGCATGTGGCCCCACCCTGCCATGGCTTCAGTTAACTGAAACATAGGCCAGAGCCTATGTTTGAGACAGTGGAAGAGAGAATCATGCTTTTGCTGCTGAGATAATGTAAAGAGAGCTAGTAAGCTGTGTAAAAGAATAATTCTCGGGATTCTTTTTTATGCCTCATTATACGTTTTTAATTCTGGTCAGTGTAAGAGATTTGAACAACACATCTTGAATCTCTGCAAATACAAATGAACATTTGTTGGTGCAACAGCACCCAATGGAACAAGCTGTCTGTGCTCCAAATACAGAGATGAGTGAAGCCCGAGGCAAGTGAGGAAGACAGAGTAGTGTTTCCTTCCAACTGGGCGCTCCCCCACTGCTAAGTTACCAGGTCAATTTTAACTCTTTCTGAGGTGTGATTAGAAAATTCAGTCACACAGCGCTCATAACGTCTGTCTAGACTTCTTCAGTCTTAGATTTTTTGGTAAACTGTAAGTTGAAAGCATTATTTAATTTTGTCTATTTCTACTTTCAGAAGAAAATGGAAGCGAAGCTTGCTTCCACCAGCTTGCAGCTTGCTGTCTCTTAAAACATTATCTGTGTCCTTACCTTTTCCAGACTAATGGCAGAAACCATTGCTTTTAGCTTTACTAGGGAAACTCTCAAGGATCTCAAGACACTGTGTCTGTTGACACTGCTGAAACAAGTTACCAGACAGCTGACCTCACTGGATAAGTTATAAACTACGTGGCATTGTGCAGACACCACTTAGAAGCACAGCTTTGTATTATAAACTGTGAAGTGAGAGAAAATATCTGAGAGGAAGCATTGTAACTTAATTTTCTGTTCTAAAACTTACCATTCTTAGAGAGTAGTTATATGAAAGTAGGTTATGAAATGAGTTGTACCTTATTCAATTCAAGACTTTTTTTTTCCAATTCAAGAGCTTTAATTGCTGTTTTCATACCTAACATTTACCTTTTGCTGTCATAACATGGATGTGTTGGGGAGGTGGAGAGATGATTGTCCCAGCATGTGGTTGCTGTGTGTGACTTGTGCGTATTTCCCCTCCCATTAAAAAATATGAATGGCCATTCGATGTCCCTTGCTTGAATCATCAGTTTCATTTATATCTCTAGTCATTATTTAATTACCCAGAACAATCAACCCATAGGCTGAATGTAAATTTGCTACTATACAGGTGCACTTCATTTTACGTAATTAGAGCTGCTTACAAATCAAGTTGGGAAATCAAATACTGTGAACTTACTGCCTTTAAAATTCATTAACCTTTTTGTTAATCACATGATCAGTACAACCTACTGTAAAATAGTTATCTGTTTAGTTGCTTCAGGTCTACCTGGTGGATTTTCTTAAAATGGGGGACACCTGTAATGGGTCTTTATATAGAAGAAACATTGAATTGGGAAATTTTGGAAATGGACAATGAGAGCTTTGTTACTTTTAACTTACTAATTTTAAAAATTGACTTCATTTTTGGTTTTGCCCTTTTAGATATTTTCCAGGTTTAGTAGGTTCCCAATTCCATGTGTGTAATCCATCAGCATATGCACTGAGCTGTTCCACTTGCAGGGGGCACTGTGGGAACCCGGGATTGCGTGGGAACCACAGAGTGGATTGAGTCTAGCATTTGTGATTGTCTTCTTATGGAACATGCTTTCTTTTTCTGTGGACTCTATTTCAGTTGTGATTATTTGATTCATGTCTTTGCTCATGCTAAATGAATGCTGTTACACATTTTCTCTGTTTTACAAAGGAAATAATGTTTTCCTTTCTTCCCTCCTCATCTCTGTGCTTCCTGTCTGCGACTCGCTTACCGCTTCTTTGCAAGATCAAGCAGGTTGGTGTGATTGGCTTGCACTCCACGTGGTGCAATTACTCATTTTCTCAAGACCTTTTATTTTAGTTCTTCACAATTTTTTAATTTAATAATTTTTACAAGGTAAGTATCTTTTTTTTAAAAAAAAATTCCGTTTTAGCTGCTTTAAAAAACCTTTTCCGTAAATCCTTAAAGATCACTAGACCAATTTCTGAAAATACCCTTATAATTGGTTTGACACATTCAGGCATTTTCCTTTTTTGAAGGCCAAGCGTCAGTTCCTGCTGCCCACACCATGGGTTCTTGTGATACAGATGACATGAATCCAGTTGGCACTTGCTGCAGCACCGCCCTTAGCCGCCCTGCCAGGTCACCTTCACTCAGGTAGCACCTGGCAAAGGGGAACAGAAAGGCTCACTGCTGCTCTTTGACTTAGCTAAATACCTTTTATAATATCAACATGGCTTTTTAGATATATATTCCCACCCCCACCCCGTCTCCCAGGCAATGTTTCTCTGAGTAACAGCCCTGGCTGTCCTGGAACTTGATTTGTGGACCAGATTGACCTCAAACTCATAGAGATCCTCCTGCCTCTGTCTCCCAAGTGCTGGAATTAAAGGTGTGCACCACCACTGCCCAGCTGCCTTTTGAGGTTTATTTACTTAATATTTTTGTGCAAAATTTTATCATGGAGAACTGGAAAAGTTTCTGAGATTCGGGTTTTTTGTTGTTGTTGTTGTTGTTTTTTGTTTTTGTTTTTAAATTGATTTGGTTGAGGAGACTGTGTATGTATGTATGTATGTATTGCCCTAGGTATGAACCTAGGGCTTTGCACGTGGTGGCCAAGTACTGAGCTAAACCATATCTCCTTTTAGCAATCCCTAGAAGTATAGTCTCTCATCCCATTGGAGGATCAGAGTGCTCATTGGCTGCTGGGGGCAGGTGGTTTCAGGCCCCTGACAGCATTCCCAGTGGAAGCAACCCACGGAAGGCTAAGGCTTGTATCCAGGGAGCACAGGATAACAGTTCATTCCTTAAAGATCTATCTACAAGTTACTCTTGGTCACCACATTTTTTACACAGTCACATTTAGCTTAAAGTGTTATTTGAAAAAAATACCATGGCTTGTCATGGTGATCCTGGCTAGAGCCACACGGGACTTGGATGTGTGGACTTTTGAACTGACCCTAGCTGTGTGGAGAGTGTCTCCATGAAATCCTCTTGAGCACAGTGAGACACCTGCTTCTAAAGCATGGGTTTGAAGGGGTTACTGTGTAAGGCAATCAGTTCATCAAGAGACAGTGTTTATGTATTTTTATATGCAAGCTCTTTCTGTATTACTCTCTTCTGATGGGTTTTTGGAACTCTATAACAATTAGCAAAACAAATCACTACAAGTCCAAATTTCTTATTTGATCCATTCATGTAGTCTGTGTCCTTAGTACCCATGTCTTCTACACACACACTTTTTTTAGTGTATTTGCAATTTTTCTCTAAACATTTGTAATGCTGAGGTGGGAAGTTCCATGTTTACTTCCTGTAAACCTCAGCTTAGACTTTTCTCCTACAATTTTTAGTAAGTGTTGTTATGGATAGAAAATCTTTCCAAGTAGTTCATTGGGAATAGAAGTGAACTCATTTGTGAAAATCATTCTTCTAAAACTTAATTCAGAGGGTTCAAGGTAGGTGGCTGTGCCGACAGGCCCGGGCCCACCTCCGACACGGAGTGCAGTGAATCACACCACACCAGCCGCCTGGATCTTAGTTCCTCTTTGGTTTTGTGCCTAAGATTTTGCTTTAGACTTTAGTTCTATAGAAGGAAGGATGCCGTTAAACCCTTGAGATTTTGTCTCAAGAGTTGAAAAAGCCTATGCATGACCCTGCCTTTCATGGTTCAAACAAGACTCTGCTCAGATCTGTAGTGCCATCGTGATTGTTTTCAGTTCCTTTCCTTAGCAGGAGGGGCTGGGTGGGGTGGAGACACTGATGGATAATCCTCCATCCTTGTCCCTTGGGAAGGAAGTTGAGAACGACAAACTGAGGAGAGCCTCAGGTCTGACAGTTCTATGAAACGCTTGTTGTTCTGAGGGAGCGTGTTTCTCAGAACTCGCATCAACCAGAAATGAACTGTCATTGGCTCAGTTTCAGAACCATCTTAATAAGCTAGTGTCTGTTTTCTCTTTTTGATTTTTTCATATAACTTCATGGTTTGGAGGTTCGTTGGTGAACTGCTTGTGAGCAGGCTGCACATACACCTACACATGCTTGGACATGACAATCAGTTGGAAGCTGCATTCCACCTTTATTAGTTGGTAGTGCTTCTGCTGACTGTTGGTTCTTAGCATGTTTGATCTGAGTTAGGGACTTTGGTGATCTAGTTTGTTATAGTAAGTTACTTTGGTGGCTCATTTATGATTTACCAGGGCAGCTTATCAGTGTAAAACACCTGCCTTAAATGAGTAATTTAATGATTGTGAAAGTGATGGAAGAATCATTTTCCTTTTTAGCCTCTCTGCACCCTTTGGGGACCCACAAGCTTTGCTTTTTTATTTGGCTTTCCTGTTACTTTTCTTTCCCTACTTTTCTGCTCATCTCGTTTGTTCTCTTTCATTTTTCCCCTTGCATATCATTACACAGTTAGACAACAGTTTGAATTTATTAATGAATTAAAAAATTCTAGGAACTATGACGTAGAAATGGAAGTTTAACATTTGCTGTTGTATGACTGGGTATAGACAGTGCTATACTAAGATAATTCTTATGTCTGAAACATTGACTACTTTTAGTGACTGCTGCAATTAAATGACTCAAATAGGTAAAAAGAAAGTTTCCCCAGATAAGATGGTGGAAATGCAAGCGAAAATTGATGAGGAGAGAAAAGCATTGGAAACAAAACTTGACATGGAAGAAGAAGAAAGAAACAAGGCTAGAGCTGAACTGGAGAGACGGGAGAAGGACCTTCTGAAAGCCCAGTGAGTGTGGTGGGTCCAGATGGGCTCATGGCTGGAGTTCTAATGTCCTTCATAGGACTGTGTATCAGGAAATCGATCAATTAAAAGATAATGAAAATCTTGATTTTTGTTTCCAGCATAGCTGTTTTAGGGTAGAGGGTCCACTGTGTGTGATATATTTTTAAAACTTGGATCTTTCTGATCATTTAATCTCTGTGTTGGAGAAAATATTGGCCAAGGTGAATTAATCCTTAGTTGATGAGTTGAATGCCGTGTAGTGGTGTGCTTTGGAGAGGTATCACATGACTGAACTTTTCTAAGTGTGCATCTTCAGTTCTACTTTAATTGGGGGAGTGAGATTAGAACGGCGGATGACAGGGATTTAGAATGTTCTCCTTTTCCGTATAGACAAGAGCATCAGTCTTTGCTGGAAAAGCTGTCTGCTTTGGAGAAGAAAGTCATTGTAGGTGGTGTGGACTTATTGGCCAAAGCTGAGGAGCAAGAGAAGCTTCTTGAGGAGTCCAATATGGAGCTGGAGGAGAGGAGGAAGAGAGCTGAGCAACTTCGGAAAGAACTCGAGGAAAAAGAGGTGACGCCATGTTGAGTGTGGTGTGCAGCACGCTCACCTTTTCCAGGGCAAACTAAATTCCGAAGATAAAATGGAAAGCAGATTATGGATCATTTTGAAGACAGTAGTTACCAAACGTCTAGATCATTTGTTACATTGAATTTGTGACTTAAAATTATTCTGAAGTTAACCTGTTTTTAATCGTAGCAAGAACGCTTGGACATTGAGGAAAAATACACCAGTCTACAAGAGGAGGCACAGGGAAAGACGAAGAAATTAAAGAAAGTCTGGACCATGCTGATGGCTGCAAAGTCTGAGGTCGGTGTCTTAGAGACCCTATGATGCAGTTTAGAGTCTTAATGTGTGTTTACAGGGTTTGCTTGCTTGTGTTGTTTTTGTTTCTAAGACAGGATTGCTCTATGCAGCCCTAGCTGTTCTGGAATTCGCTCTATAGACCAGGCTGGCTTTGAACTCACAGATCTGCCTGCCCCTGCCACCTGAGTGCTGGGATTAAAGGCATCCGCTGCTGCTGGCCACCACCGCCACTACCACCTGGCTTTGTGTGCTTACAGTTTTAAAGCACTAAAACACTCACTTCTCTCTGTGTATTTTAAATTTTACTTGTTAACTAGCCAGTGGCAGTCTGTCCAAGAACTGGGCCAGTGTCCTGGGCCAGGGGCAGTATTTATGCTTAGAGTCTTGTTTGCTTTATGCTGTCTTGGGTTCTCTGGTAGATGGCTGATCTTCAGCAAGAGCATCAGAGGGAAATTGAAGGCCTCCTGGAGAACATTCGGCAGCTCAGCCGTGAGCTTCGGCTTCAGATGCTTATTATTGATAACTTCATACCTCAGGACTACCAGGTGAGAGGAGTCTGATCTAGACATTAGGTCATTGACGAGGGCTAAAGAACAAGCCAGCATAGCAAATTAAGATGTTACATGTTCACATTGCAGCTGTCCTCTGTAAAACTTTCTTGAACTAATGCCATCATATAAAAGTGTCTTTGTTAGGGTTACTATTGCTGTGATGAAACACAAAGACCAAACAAATTGGGGATGAAAGGGTTTATTTGGCTTGTACTTCCACATTAAGTTCATCAGTGAAGGAAGTCAGGACAGGAACTCAAACATGGCAGGAATCTGGAGGCAGGAGCTGATGCAGAGACCATGGAGGGGTGCTGCTTGCTGGCTTGCTTAGCCTGTTTTCTTATTGAATTCAGGACCACCAACCCAAATATGGCACCACTCGCAATGGGCTGGCTCTCACAATGGGCTGGCTCCCCCAGCAATCACTAATTAAGAAAATGCCTGACAGTGGTAGCACACACCTTTAATCTCAGCACTTGGGAGGCAAAGGCAGGTGGATCTCTGTGAATTTGAGGCCAGCCTGGTCTACAGAGAGAGTTCCAGGACAGCCAAGGCTAGACAGTGAAATCCTATCTCAAAAAAAAGAAAGGAAGGAAGGAAGGAAGGAAGGAAAGAAAGAAAGAAAGGAAAATGCCTTACAGATGGATCTTATGGAGGTATTTTCTCAACTGAGGCTCCCTCCTTTCAGATCACACGAACTTGTATCAAGTTGACATAAGACCAGCCAGCATAAAAGGTGTTAGCTTTCTTTAGAATGTAATTCTCTTTTCGAGTATCTAAGTATCTAAATAAGAATGTGTCAGCCCGTTGAAAGGAAGGACCTTGCTCCATGTAAATGCATGTAGAATAAAGGTGAAGGTCCTATTGATTGATTGACAGACTTTATTAGAAAGTAGAGAGGGAGCTGGAGAGGTGGCCCAGTGGTAAAGAAGGTTGGCTGCTCTTTCAGAGGACCCAGGTCCAGCACCCACATGGCAACTCATCACCATCTGTAACTCCAGTTCTGGGTATTCAACACCCTCTTCTGTCCTCCACAGGCATCAGGCAGACATGTGGTGCACAGATACACATGCAGACAAAACACTCATCTACATGAAATACATGCATAAATACTTTTTAAATAGAATAAGCAGAATGTGCTGCTGTCCTCTTCCTTGATGTATGCACTCTGTGTGTGTGTTAGTGTGTGTGTGTAAAAATAGAATATGGAATTGTCTATTCTAGTCATCTTTATGTATATAGTTCAATAACATTAAATACATTCACTTAGTTATACAACCAGCCATCATCACTAGTCGTTTTCAAACAGGCGGTAATTGTTATCACCAGCATAATTTGAAAATCTTACCTTTTCCTAAGCAAGAATTTTATTTTTCAGTATGTGTGTATGTGGGAATGTGAGTTTGTGTACAGCATCTAGGATAGAGCATTGGGTCCCCTAGAACTGGAGTTACGGGAGGTTGTGAGCCGCTGGATGTGTGTGGTGGGAACTTAGTCCCAGGTGTCTGCAGGAGTAGTGCGCACTCTTAACCCTGGAGCCATCTCTCCAGCCCAACTTCCAGTATGTTCTTAATAAACTTAAACCTGTGATTTTTTTAAAAAACAATGTTGTGAATCTCTGAATAGCTATGAGAAATTTTTCTGAAATTTTCCCTTCAGATCTCAGGTACCCAGAGTCAGTCCTGGGTTTCTGGAACACTCCAGAATGTCCTAGTTCCATGTTGTAACTCATTACCCCAAATCAGAGCTGAAATCTAGACGGTAACCTATTTCTAGCTGAATGGTTTCCCAGCCTTTCTACCCTTGGTCTCTTCCAGCCCAGCCTTACTGTCCTCCTGATTCCCAGGATCCCAACTTTTGCTTTTTGTTTTTATGTGGTTGAATAGTATCCACATGTGTTCTTAAGAATGTGTGTGTGTGTGTGTGTTTAAATTTATTTTTATTTTATGTATATGGATGTTTTCCCTGTATGTATATATGTGACCATGTGCATGCCTGGTGCCCACAGTGACCAGAAGAGGTGTTGGAACCCCCGGAATTAGAATTACATACTGTTGTGAGCCACCATGTAGGTGCTGGGAACTGAACCTATGTCCTCTGCAAAACAGTTGGTTTTAACCACTGACCCAACTCTCCAGCCGAAGGACTGTGTATTTTTAAATGCTTGATGCAGTATATAATGTTTAGAAACAACTATTTTCACTTAACATTGATGAAAGTGTAGGTCAAATGATTCTTCGGCAAGTAAAGGCTCATTATGTAAACCATGAGACCTGAGTTTGATCCCCGGAACCCACATGGAGGTATAAAAAGAGAGAACTGACTCCACAAAGTTGTTCTTGGACCACCACATAAGCATTATGACGTGTCCCTACCCCCATCGTGTGTGTGTGTGTGTGTGTGTGTGTGTGTGTGTGTGTGTGTGTGTGTGTGTGTGTGTGTGTGAGAGAGAGAGAGAGAGAGAGAGAGAGAGAGAGAGAGAGAGAGAGAATGCAAGGCCCTTAAAAGAGCTTAGTTGAAGGCATGAGGAAGTCAGAGGGATTACCATGAGCAATATATAGTGACAGATACAGGAAAATGTCACATGTTTCTATTGTCACAGTTGTGTTTGTATTTTCAGTATTTTAACTATTGACTAAAAGAAGGCTTTGACTCTTTGTAAAGGAAATGATTGAAAACTATGTCCATTGGAATGAAGACATAGGAGAATGGCAGCTAGTGAGTATTTCTTTCACCCCGAGGGATTATGGAGGGAGCTGGTGCTGGCTGCTGGGGGAGGAAGGTGGTACAGGGTGGACCAGATCAGAACGCAGTGGACCAGATAGGGTCTTTTTCTGAGTAACAGCAAAGTGGGGACCATTCATGGCGATGGGTTAGGCCTGGGGCTTCTGGCTACTGGGTGACCTGTTGGATCTTTTCTGCCCCGGGATGCACATCATGCTTCCTAGTGATCTGTCAGGATGTCTTACAGCAGCCTTCCCAGTTCACAGTATTGATTCAGACATCTCTCTTCCCTCTTTCCCTTTTTTGAGAAATGTGTGGCCTACACAGGAAACAACATGAGGAAACAAACTCCAGTGCCTGACAAGAAGGAGAGAGACGTAAGAGCACTTTGAACCCTTGTTTGTCTTCATCAGAGTGTGGGTCGGTTGTTGTGCTGTTCCAGCGTGTGGGCTGAGCAGCTGGATTGTCTGTAGTGAGTAGAGGCTCTCGGGTCGGGGCTGTTGGGACAGGTCTGCTCTCTGGCACACACTTAGCAAAAGTTGCATTTTCAGTCCTGCCACAGGTCCGGCCTGCTGTCACTCTGGTGTGCCCTGTTCACCACTCTGGGAGGTGGGCTGTCCCAGGAGACTAGGGTGCCTTGCTTCCCTGAGTCCTAGATCAACCGGGGTGCTGGTTTTAGAGAAAGAGACAGTTTTCCTTTATGTCTGGGGAGCTTGATGAAATGTCTGGGCTTCTAATTCTCCAGCTTTGAGTACATTTTACATAATAGAGTGGAAGACGTCTTTAAAAGGTTGTTTGGTTTTGTCTTCAGTGGTCTTGTGCCCAGTGTCAGTCTGTGTTTTCAATCTTCCCCAATCTGATTTAACTTCCCTTGTGTGTGTGTTTTTTTCTTGTAGCCTTTTGAAGTAGACCTTTCCCATGTGTATCTTGCCTATACAGAGGAGAGTCTGCGTCAGTCTTTGATGAAGTTAGAAAGGCCACGGACCTCCAAGGGGAAAGCAAGGCCAAAGACTGGGAGAAGGTGAGGACAGTCCCAAGTCCCCAAGTCCTGAAGTGACAATGTTGTGATACTATATTTAGACACATCTAAAGGAAGTCGAACTTTAGTTAATGTGACATGTGGTTTGAAATTATATTCTTTATGCAGTTACAATTTGATAAGCAAAATAGGGATAAAGACTTGTATTCTGTGAGTTTGAGGCCAGCCTGGTCTGTAGAGCAAGTTCCAGGATAGCCAGAGCTGTTATATAGAGAAACCCTGTCTCAACAAACAAACAAAACAAACAAAAAAAAATTACATTCTGGGACAGTTGTGATGGTACACACCTTTCATTCCAGGACTTAAGAGGCAGAGGCAGGCAGATGCTGTGAGTTACAGGCCAGCCTGGTTTGCATTACAAATTTCAAGACAACCAGGGCTGCATAATGAGACCCTGTCTCAAAACAAAACAGAAAAAGAACTGCATTCTTTCAGACTTTGGAGCTAACTTCAACTCGCTTTGTTCTTTCCTAGTGTTTACCCTCCACCTACTGTCTTGTGTAAGTCTCCTATTAAGATGCTAATTCATTTGCCTTGTTTGACTCCCAAAGTGCTGTATTCCTCTGGTCAGTTTTTCTGACAGTAGGCATTGCTCCAAGGACATTGATTTCTTAGGTCTCAAATTAAGGGAGGCTTGTGTGACTCTGTAGCACCAGTGTTGACCATTGTGTAGTCTGTGTGCCTTATCACATAAGCTCAGTGGAAGACCTTTGCTGTACATGTAAGGTGAAGGTAATGGTCTCATGTCTTTGTTACATAGTCTTTTAGATGCAATGTAACACTAAAAATGTTGAAATCATTAAACTAGGGCTAGAAAGAATGAGCTACTTGTTAAAATGTATAAGATTTTTGCATTTTTTATCATTTAAATGAAGAATTTAAAGATTTTCAAATGCTAAGTGAATATTTACATGGAATCTTTAAAAATATATAAATGTTGATTTTATCTATATGCGAATGTTTTGCTTGCATGTTTATATGTGCACTACTATCAGATTTCCTGGAATAGTTAGTTGGTTGTAAGCCACCAATGTGGGTATTGGGATGTGAACTCAGGTCCTCTGGAAGAGCAACAGGTGCTCATAGGTGCTGTGGCATCTCTGCAGCCCCCACGTGTAGTATCAGGGAATGAAGTAAGTTGTTCTAAGACACAGCTCTTGAACAATCCCTGCCTGTTACAAGGTTAGTAGATACCCTGCTCTGAGCTCTGAGGTCGTTAGGGAGATGCACTCAGACGTGGCCCATGGTAATGAGACAGCTTGACAGAGACCGGCAGAGGAGGGCAAGGGAGCAAGCTGGAAAGTGGTTCTGTCCCTTGTTAGTGAGGAACAGAGGCCCCATCATTGCCGGACCGTTGTCTTTATAAAGAGAATCCAGATTACTTACATGAGCTCTCTCAAGTTCAGCCACGTTTTTGAAACTGTGTAGACCTTAAAACAAATAATTTGATAAGCTATTTTGATACAGTTTCTATAATGCACCACTGTAAAAATATGCTTTTTGTTTAGCTTAAGTTAAAGAAAATATTTGTGGGCCAACATGTGATCCAGACTCAACTCAACAGAAACTGGTTTTCCTGGGAAATAAGCAAATATGTACAATGAATGATGTGTTTGTGTTCTGTGGTGAGTGTCCCCTGCAGTGCTCATGAGAGGCATGCAGTTTGGTGTGCTGGTCAGCAATAAAGAAGGCACATGAGAGTACTCCTGTAGGCCTCAGACACTGTGTGTCCTGCTTCTCTGAGGCTCTCTGTACTGTTAGCCTCCTCCTCCTCCTCCTCGGAGGAGGAGGAGGAGGAGGAGGAGATGACCAAGGGGCATCCCTGATAAGCTTAGCTGACACCTGTCTGCACCTTGTCTGACCCTGTGCTCAGCTCCTCACCACTCTGGAACACCGTACTGTAGCACTGTGTTCTTGTGTTTGCTTTTAGTGACCTTGCCTACTCTGGGTATCAGTCAAGACTGCTGTGGTCAAGCATGGCCAGTGTTGGTCCATTTGTGGACTCTGGCCACATAATGTGTTGACAGTTTCTTAGGGACAAGCACTCATCTTGCTTTTTTTTTTCCTTCTCTTAACAGAAAGCGTTCTGCAAAGCCCGAGACCGTAATTGATTCATTACTTCAATAAATGTTACAGAATTAAGGTTATAATAAAAAAGAGTGATATTCTCATGCCTGGACAGAAATCCTTAATTAAGACACTGAGGACACCTGTGTAATTCACATAATGTAAGCTGTAAATTATAGAGTGAGACTGGAAATAGCAACTTTCCTACTAACTTTTAGATTCTTAAGTTTCTGTATCATGTAAGTGCACATAGCTCATGATTGTTGAGGATGCCACACCGTGCCGCAGTGCTCTGTGGAAGTAAGGACACAGTTCTTACAGAGTGCTGTGGTTGTATTCGAATGTGCATCTCTTAGCCGTGTACTCAACTGTTGCGTATCTAGATAAGCAGAATCTCAGAGGAGAAGAAACTTGCCTGTCTTGTTTGCACACTGCGCATGGCAGATCGCCTTGTCCTGTGTTCTGTGTCAACTCCTGGGTGGCTCATCTGAGCAGTCACTTGTCCTAACACCCAACAGGCCTGTCTAACTGCATTCCGACTTTATACTAACGTTTGTTACATTTAGGTATGAGATGACTGAGTTTACGGATCTCCTATAGAAAACTGTGTAATTGGACAGCTTTGTAGGTTGACATTTTCAAGGTACAGTTTGAACATGTGCTCCAGCGTCTGGCCACCCTCCACCAGTTTCTGTTCCCTGAGTCCACATTCAGCCTTTGTTGTTGCTGCTGCTGGCTTGGCTTCCCCACCACAGCCAGCGGTGGCCATTTGGCTTTGCTCTACACAGTTTTAAAAATTCCTTTGAACATGTGGCTTACAGACAGAGACTCCATTGTCTGAATTTAAGTTTTGATGGAAATAACTATATACAAATTGAAATGATTCTCATTTTTTTCAGAAAATGAAGCTAAGCCAGAAAATACCTTTTAATTTTCTTTATAGCATTTATCTATATATATAATGCCGTTCTCAGAATTTCTTCTATGGCTAATCCAGTTAGTCCATATTCCTCTCCAAAAAAAGTTATATTCAATATGTAGTAAAATGAGTTATAATACAATTTTTTTTACAATAAATGTTTTTATTTTTTGTGTGTCTACTTATAAAATTGTTTTGAAAGTTATGTGCTTCTGAAGCCTATCATGCTTTCTAAGTTCAAAATTGTGCAATCAACTCCAAGCTCTTGATTGCAAAGGTTTTGAGACTTCCCAAGTTAGGATTCCTTAGGCTCCTGTGATTTGAACAAGCAGGGTAAATACTGACTTATCATTCCGGAGGGGGTGTATGTAGGCTGTGGCTGGCTGAGTCAGGGTGGAGCCCTGGTGAGGGATGGAAACTGTGGTCATACATTTGTGGAGCCTTCCAGAAGGACCGCTCAGTGTCCTGTATGTGCAGCATGTGCTGATACGACCATGGCACTGTGGTGGTGTCCTCAAGGTAATGGATGTGGCCTGGGTGCTGTGACGCACTGAGCAGAGTGTGTGTCTTGTAAAGGCTCATGTGAGCCAAGCGTCTTGGTGGTGTCATATTTCTCCTGGTGTAAACTTAACTGTTAGTAGTTACAGAATCTTAGTTTTACCAGTAAGGAAAAAGAATCTACATGCCTTCGTGTCCATGTTTCTATCATTTAACAGTTTGGTTGGTCTGGAAGGAATATCTGCTGTGAATTAAACTAAAACATTAGAGACATTGAATCTAGTGTGTTAAAGCCTGTAACAGTAACAAAAGAACTCCATAAAAATGGAAAATACTGAGAAAATTCTCTAAGCATCTTGCCCTAGTAATTTTGTTCGCTTGCTTGCTTGTTGTTTTGAGACTGGATCTCTCTGTGTTAGCCCAGGCTGGCCTGGGACTCATGATCCCTCCGCCTCAGCCTCCCAAGTGCTGAGATTGCAGGTGACGTCATCATGCCAGCAATCTTTATTAAAGCATGTGTGCTAAAACTCTAGTCAGGTGGACATTGTTCATTTTCTGAAAACCAAATTAGATTCTTGCCAGGTTGGGAGGTCTGTGTGGAGATGGTAGGACACCCACTTCTGCTTCTCATTTACTGTGTCTTTGTCCTCAAAAGGAATCATTTGTATTTTCAGTGTTAATTTCATGAATGGATAGAGATGGAGAACAAACTTGCTTAATGTTTAAAATAAATGTACAGCTTTTAAATGAGTGGGACAGATCTATAAATAGGATATTGACAAGTATCCTTTTTTTTCTTAATTTAAAAAGTAATATTTATTTATTTGAAAGGAACCCTAATAGGAAGCTATGCTGGCTCTGCACTTACATGCTCTACCAGCCAGGCTCTCTCCACTCAGTGTCTGCTCTTGTGATGTTCAGGCTTAGCCGAGGGGAAGGCTGTGCAGCCAGTGTTTACCTGACAGTGAGCCCTCCCACAGGCTGTCTCATTTATGTTCTGGAAAAGGTGATCTTCTAGTTTATGTTTTTGGCAGCCAGAACATCAAGGTTATTTTGGAGGGGAAAGTGTTGCTTTATCTGCAACATGTTTTTAAAGTTATGATTATAGTTTTAGTATTTCTATTTTCATTTTAGGTTTAGGATGTATCCCATCTCCCTGCCCCCTTTTAAGTTGTAAGGCAAGAAACACCCTCTTTCCTATAGAGCTGTGAATTAAGGAATGGGCGAAGTTTACATTTACACACACCTGTGTCTGCCCAGTTTCTCCCCCCTTCCCCCTCTATTTTGAGATAAGAGTCCTATGTAGCCTAGGCTGGCCACAAACCCTGTATGTAGCTCAGGTTGGCCTTAAACTCCTGATCCTCCTCTACCTCCTCCTCATGATTGCTGGGATTACACTTGTGCACCACTACACCCAGCCCCTCTCCCCCGTTTCTTAATATATATAATTGTTTTCTTTTTTTAAACTACTAGAAAACATAGTTCTTCCTAGTGCCTTTGAGCTGACCCTGCAGTTTTGACTAATTAGAATCAGTGGAAATCTGAGCAGCAGTACTGTAATGCTGTTACCAACCAGGATACAGACTGTA
Source organism: Peromyscus maniculatus bairdii (assembly GCF_049852395.1). Taxonomy (NCBI): domain Eukaryota; kingdom Metazoa; phylum Chordata; class Mammalia; order Rodentia; family Cricetidae; genus Peromyscus; species Peromyscus maniculatus. Next base: position 37,674,037 of record NC_134859.1, read on the forward strand.
TAGTAAGTTTGTTGTGTTAATTCAGAAGCCACACTCACGTTGTATTTTATGTATAAATTGTATTTGTTCAAGCTGTATATATCAATGTTGTGTGTACATGCAGCATGGTAAGATGAAAAATAAAATTCCTCCCCAATGCCTACTGTCTTTGAAGACATTTTTATTCTGTTGTGTCTGCCTATACATCTGAGTACCATGTGTGTGCTGTGCGCCTGTGTTGACCAGAGAGTGTTGGATCCCCTGGAACTGGAGTTACAGTTATGAGCTGCCATAACTCTGTGTTAGGCAGACCAAAGAATTCAGAGTGGGTCTTGAGAAGTGTTGATTTCATGACTAAAGGACTTTTTTTTCTCAAGTTAGCATACTAAGTGACTGAGTTTCATTGTGTCATTTTCAGACACCCATTTCACTAGACATTGATCCCTTTCATCCCCTTGGCTTGCCTTGTCAGTCCCCTTCTACCCAAATAACTTTCCCTCTGCTCTCATGCAGAGGACTTTATTTTTTAAACCTGGGCTTTGCTCCCTTTCCAGCTGCTAGCTTTTGTGGAACCCCTGCTGTGGAGATGCCATACACACTGTCCTCTGAGCCAGGCTGTGCCATCTTCAAGTCCAGCCAGGCTTGGTGACTGTTGACAGTCCTTGGAAGGATGGTGCAGGCAGTGTCATCCCCAGCCGGGATGATGGCTTCTCCGTGGCTGTGGAGATGGGACCATCTCCCTCCTCTTCCTTCCTACTTACGTTCTCCTTCTCCAGTCCCTCCCAGAGACCCTGAGGCCATAAACAATTCGAGCAGAATTACAGCTGGTGGGGGTCAGGGAATGGTTGGACACTCAGGAAGGTCCCAGGACAGCCCCAAAGCAATCTTCTCTAAAGCCTGGTGTCCTTTAGGAATGGATGTCTTCACGATATCCTTTTCCTTTCTAAAGAGTTATGAGTTTTATGAGTTTGCATGTTTTGCCTGCATCTATGTATGTGCAGTATGAGTGTGCCTGGTGCCTGCAATGGTCAGGAGAAGGCATCAGATCCCTCTGAACTGGATTTAGGGACAGTTGAGAGCTACCATGTGAGTCCTGGAAACTGAATTCTAGTCCTGTAAGAGCAGCTAGTGCTCTTAACTGCTGAACTGTCTCCCCGGCCTTCAAGAATTTCTTTGATTGAACTATGTGATCTAATGGCCTCCTTACCTGTTGCCTAGTTGACACTGGGTCACCATTTCCTACTCCCTTCTTTGAGACTAAGAGCATTAGTTTTGAGGGGCACACATGTATGTGTGTGTGCGTGCCTCTCTCTCTCTCTCTCTCTCTCTGTGTGTGTGTGTGTGTGTGTGTGTGTGTGTGTGTGTGTTTGTGTGTGTGTGTAGGGTTCTTACTGCTCTAGGATCTGGTGGTTAGGCCAGGATGGCAGATGGGTGAGTCCCAGGGATGCTTCTTTCTCTGCCTCCCCTGGGCAGATACTGCTCTGCTCCAATTTTTACATGAGTGCTCCGCCAAACTTAGCACTTTACTTGCTGATCTACCTCCTCAGCCATGCTCTTCCCCCCCCCCCCCCTGTTTTTTGGAGACAGAGTTTCTCTGTGTAGGTTTGGTGCCTGTCCTGTACTCTGTAGACCAGGCCGGCCTCGAACTCACTCTGTAGACTAGGCTGGCCTCAAACTCACAGAGATCCGCCTGGCTCTGCCTCCCTAGTGCTGGGATTAAAGGTGTGAGCCACCCCTGCCAGGCTTTTAGGATTTTTTTGTGTTTGGTGGGAGTAGGGGTGGGGAGGTATTGGCACATGAATGCAATTGCCAGTGGAAGCCAGAAGAGGGCGTCGGATCCCCTTAAGCTGGGGTTACAGACAGTTGTGAGCCACACAGCATGAGTGCTGGGAACTAAACTCCAGTCCTCTGGAAAAGTAGTTTGTGCTCTTAACCTCTGAGCCATCTCTACAGCCCCACCCTCCACCCCCAACCCCGCATTTTTTGTTTTTTTGTGACAGTGTCTTACTTAGCCCAGGCTAGCCTCCAACTCTGTATATAGCCAAGGATGACCTTCAGTTTCTGATCATCTTGACTCCACCTCCTGAGTGCTGAGATCACAGGCAGGAGCTACCAGGGCTAGCCATCATTGCTGTTTCCTGTTCTCATCTTTTCCAGTGAATCACTCAATTCATGTGTAAAACTAGGTAGTATCTGAATGAATGATGTTCACCGTCAGCCCAAGTCTGGGGCTTCAGTCAGCGCAAGTTCAGCAGCCACAGTCCAGGGGCTCTGAAGCCCACCGAGCTTCAGGTTGAGGGGGAGAGCCTCCAGACACATTTGTTAGTAGATAAGCAGAGTTGCTCCTTAAACAGTTTCATTTGCAAAGCAAATCAGGTATTCCGTCTTCCTTCGGAAGCTGAGCCCTTGTGTGGGAAAGCGATGGTGTAGAGGCTACTTCAAAAACAACCTGTTTCCTCTCGGCATTTATCTTGGGCTTCCTGCGACCCAGCCTTCAGGTTACTTTTATCAGTCTTATCAGAACATCGGGCTGTCTTACCCAAACACGGTTATGGCTCTCTGAAGCATGGGACGGATCAGATGTTCTCCCACACCTGCTCCCCTCCCCCAGCCTCTCAGAGGGCTGGGGAAATTTGAGTTGTAATCAAAGGCTGCATTTCTCCGATTGTAGCTAAGAATTTAACTGGGACTTTACAACCGAATCAAATTTTCTCAGAGTGCGATACCAATCTTAACAAAGAGGATATTGCTTAACCCACCCTAAAAGTACCATAGACGCTGCAGAAATCCTACGCCAGCCTCAACTTCTGATCTCCACCTAGAGTTTTGCCCCCCACTGGCCAGACTGCCTCCTTTTTATTGTTAATTCTTTAAGTTCACATACAAAATGGTTGATTTAATTGTGTCATCCTCATACACAAACACCATCAGAATGTTTAATTAGTGCCCCTCACCCCCTGTCCTTCCCCATCCTTCCTTCAAATACTTTGATTTCTGCTTCTCACAGGTGATTTGGTATTCCACCCACCCCACCCCTGAAAATTCCTCCTCCCCTAATTCCCTTTCGCTTTACCCATGTGCACACGCTCTGAATACACACAGATTTAAATCCAGACTCTGCATAAAATGGAAAAAGTCTTTCTCAATTTGGCTTTATTTTGTTTAACATAATCTTCAGCAGCATCTACTTTCTGTAAATACCATGATTTCATTCTTCATGCCTAAGCATGATTCCGTTGTGTATATGAACAACATATTCTCTGTCTATCTGTGGATAGGTATCTTGGTTCTGTACCTTCATGATTGTGCAGGGCGACAATGACTGTGAATATACAAGCATCTCTATGGTGTGCTCACAATCCTGGCTTATAGTGAGGAACTGAATCATATGGTGGCTCTGTGTTTAGTTTTTTGGGAACCTCCGCACCGGTTTCCACAGTGGCTACCCAGCTTACTTTCCCACCAGCAGTGTGTAAGTGTCCTGGTGCCTCTTTTGAGTGTATCTTGGGACTGGGGAGATGGCTCAGTGGGTAAGGACACTCAGGGGGTGTGCAGACCTGAGATCACCAGCACCCACATAGAAGCCGGGTATGGCAGCCAAAACCTGCCCAGAGCTAGGTGGAAACCGGTGGATCTGGGCCACTTGCTGGCCAGCCAATCGACCTGATGGGATGAGCTCCAGGTTAAGTAAGATCCTGTCTCAAGACGCAAGATGGAGAGTTGGGGAGATGAATCAGAGGGTAAAGGGACTTGCTGTACCAACCTAATGAGCTGAGTTCAATGTCTGATACTCACCTAAAGGAGGGAGAGAGTACTGCTGGCTGTACTTCAACATGTGTGTCACACCATACAAGTACACACACACAGGCATGCACTCATACATGCACACATGTGCACATGCACACATAGAGGCATACACTTATACACACATGTACACACAGTCATATACACATGCACATGTACTCATACATTTACACAGTCATACACATGCACACACAGGCATACACTCATACACACTCACATGCACACACAAGCATACACATATATGCACACACACAGAGGTATACACTCATATACACTCACATGTACACACACATAGGCATACAGTCATACACACATGCATATACACTAACATTCATAAAAAGAAAAAGTAAGATAGTGATTGAGAAAGACACATGAAATTGTCTGGCCTTCACATTGCAGTGTGAAGTCACATGCACATACATGCTTGTGCATACACACACACACACACACACACACACACACACACACACACACGAAGGCAGTCTGGAGAGCTAAGGTGAGAATGCCATAGTCTCAGGGTGGGAGACCAAGAGGACTAGGATGCACCTCACAGTAAAGTGCTTCTCTACATGCACAAGGCCCTGGGTTCAATCCCTAGTACAGCAGGAGGGGAAATCTTTTTTAAATTGTTGGGCGTTTTTGTTTGTTTGTTTATTTGTTTTTGGGGTTTTTTTTTTGGGTTTTTTTGTTTGTTTTTTGTTTTTTGTTTTTTCGAGATAGGGTTTCTCTGTGTAGCTTTGCGCCTTTCTTGGAACTTACTTGGTAGCCCAGGCTGGCCTCGAACTCACAGAGATCCGCCTGCCTCTGCCTCCCGAGTGCTGGGATTAAACGCATGCGCCGCCGCCGCCACCACCGCCACCACCGCCACCACCGCCACCACCGCCACCACCGCCACCACCGCCACCACCACCACCCCGCTTGTTTTTTGGTTTTTTTTTTTTTATTTTTTATTTTTTATTTTTTATTTTTTTTTTTTTGGTTTTTCGAGACAGGGTTTCTCTGTGTAGCTTTGCGCCTTTCCTGGAACTCACTTGGTAGCCCAGGCTGGCCTCGAACTCACAAAGATCCGCCTGCCTCTGCCTCCCGAGTGCTGGGATTAAAGGCGTGCGCCACCAACGCCCGGCGCGTTTTTTGGTTTTTTGAGACAGGGTTTTCTGTATAGTTTTGGTACTTATCCTGGATCTCACTCTGTAGACCAGGCTGGCCTTGAACTCACAGAGGTCTGCCAGGCTCTGCCCCCGCCTCTCCCCCCAGGACTGGGATTAAAGACTTGCACAAGCGCCGCCTGGCTTGTTTGTTTGTTTTAGGGAGGCCAGTTCAAGAGGTGTCAGCCATGACAGTTACTTAAGGAGCTACAGTGCCCGACCCGAGAGTGAACCTCGTGTTGAATAAATTAACCCTGCAAGTTAACAAGACGAGAGAAAACCCTGCCTTGCCCTGGGCGGAGGTGGACAGAGCTGAGAGCCTGGCCTGTGTGTTGATGGACCACACTGCGCCTCTTCCATGAGGAGGCTGTGAGCTGTGCCATCCTCGGAGGATCTGGATACTGTGGGGTGCCAGCTGGGAGGACAAAGACAAACCGAGGTCACAGGCGATGGTGCAGACAGAGCAGACAAAAAGAAGGCCCGAGTCATTGTTTAGGTTACATTTATTTATTCGCACGTGCCCATGTGTATGCAACAGAGCATGTGGTGGCTAGGGACAGCTTGTGGAAGTCACTTCTCTCTGTCTACCATGTAGGTCCTGGGCACCAAACTCAGGCCTTCAAGTTTGGCAGTGAGCCGCTTTATTTGCTCGACTGGCACATCCCTGTGGCGTTCTTACTAGAGGCCAACACTTATTAATGCACCCCCCAAAAACGTTGCACACAAGACACAACTACATGGTTTCGTTAGGGCATTTATCCACTAGATATTTATTTATTTATTTTATTTTATTTATTTATTTTATTTATTTTATTTATTTATTTATTTATTTATTTATTTATTTATTTATTTATTTATTTATTTATTGGTTTTTCGAGACAGGGTGTCTCGGTATAGCTTTGCACCTTTCCTGGAACTCACTTGGTAGCCCAGGCTGGCCTCGAACTCACAGAGATCCACCTGGCTCTGCCTCCCGAGTGCTGGGATTAAAGGCGTGCGCCACCACCGCCCGGCTTTATCCACTAGATATTTATTACCCATTGCCAAATGCCAGTTAGCGACGGCCTATCCAGTGGGTGAGGGCAAAAGCAGTGACGATAGGAATCATGGGAGAGAGGGCCGATGGCTCCACCCTCGCTGTCAGCGACAAGGTACACTCCACCAAGCAGGCACTGGCCGTGGCCTCCATAACTGCTCCAATCACAAGCCTCATGCCTTTCACTTAACCCTGAAGTTTCTCCACTCACGTGTTTTATGTGTGTCCTTAACCTGTGTTCTCGTCCTCTCTTGGTCCAATCAGAGGTTGGTGGCTGGATGTTTAAATCCAGAGTCCAGGACCCCCTGTCCGAATGCAAACAAGAAGGTTAGTGTGTTGTCGGCTGACCTGTGTGCATCCTGTGGTCTGTTCTAGGTCTTTCTTTTTGACAGCCTTTCCTTTATCAGCCTGGCCTCATATACCAAGTGCAAACCCACAGCTCATATCCTGTGGCGGACGCAGCTCACCTTAGCTAGCTCATGCAAATGAATTTCAATCAAAGGAGAAAGGAAATTAAAATGTTAACTGTGTATCTTCCCCAATTGGCCTTAGACTTTTATTGCCCCTGGCACACTGGTATTTTATGTGGGCAGGGTGAAACTGACTGTGGTCAGGGTGAGATTTGAAGCTTTGATTTGTTCCCCTTGTTTTGAAGGGGTTAAAAAGTTGGTATATATTGTTGGTGTGATTTTAGTACTGGTGTTAATTTTCGTCACACGTGTGTGACTGAGGGTCAAAAGGGTGCCAAGTCACTGTTGCCAGCTCCATCTTCCTTCACAGAGCGCCCTCTGAGGGGCAGGTTCCATGCCCTGGGGCTTGGTTAGGTTCTCTCCTCTCGCTTCCATCCCTTTCAAATAGCAGTGTGAAGATATAACTCCTGCTCTTTTAAAAAATACATTTTCCTGGGCAGTGGTGGCACATACCTTTAATCCCAGTGCTCAGGAGGCAGAGGCAGGCGGATCTCTGTGAGTTCGAGGCCAGCCTGGTCTACAAAGTGCGTTTCAGGACAGCCAGGGCTACACAGAGAAATCCTGTCTCAAAAAAAAAAATTTTATTCGAATTTTATGTACGTTTTGCCTTCATTTATGTCCATGTACAATGCGGATGCAGTGTCTGTGGATCCCTTAGAACTGAAATTTCAGACAGTTGTACACTGTCACATGGGTGCCAGGAATCAAACCTGGGTCACCAAAACAAAACAGAATTTTATCTCTTATGCACATGGACAAGGTTGAGCACGCAACCCCCCACCCCCACGACCTAAAATGGACTGGCTGCCCATAGTCATTCCAGCTTTGCTTCATCCCTCCTTAACCCAAGTACCATTCCACCTTCCCTCTGTTTTCTTTTCCTCCAGTGGCTATCATCACAAATTCAAAGATCTCTTCATTCATTCTCTACTTTTCTTCACTTTTTTATTAAGAAAACTTTCAGGGCTGGACAGAAGGCTCAGCAGTTAAGAGCACTGGCTGCTCTTCCAGAGGTCCTGAGTTCAATTCCCAGCATCCACATGGTGGCTCACAACCATCTGTAATGAGATCTGGTGCCCTCTTCTGGCCTGCAGGCAGAACACTGGATACATAATAAATAAATCCTTTAAAAAAAAGAGAGAGAGAGAGAGAAAGAAAGAAAGAAAGAAAAAAGAAAAGAAAGAAAACTTTCAAATTCGTGTGAAAACAAAGCAGTGGCCTGTTACCTGGCCCCAGCTACCAGCCATCATTAATTCATGACTACTCTCTAAATTTTTTTTTGAGATTTGTTCTTTTTTTTTTTTTTTTTTTAGAGCTGAGGACCGAACCCCAGGGCCTTGTGCTTGCTAGGCGAGCGCTCTACCACTGAGCTAAATCCCCAACCCGAGATTTGTTCATTTTTATTTTATGTGTGTGAGTGTATTGCCTGCCTGCATGTCTGTGTTCTGCACACAGTGCCCACAGAGGTCAGAACAGGGTGTCAGATGCCCCGGAACTGAAATTACAGACAGATGTGAGCCACCATGTGGTGTGAGGACTTGAACCCAAGTCCTTTGGAAAAGGAATCCGTGCTTTTAACCAGTGAGTCGTCTCTCCAACCCTAATTCATGACTGCAACTATTTTCTTAATTATCATCTTTAGATATTACATATTAATTTCCTTATTGAAAAATTAAGATTTACTTCATGTTTTTTTGGAGGGTGCAGAGTTGAGGCAAAATCTTATTTATTCAGGTTGGTCATAACTCACATTCTTTTTTTTAATTTTACTTTTATTCTTTTAAATTATGTGTAAAAGTGTATGTGTGCATGTGGCTGTGTACTCATGAGTTCAGTGCCCTCAGAGGCCAGAGGCATCAGATCCCTTGGTGTTGGAGATAATTGTGATCCACCATGTGTGTGCCAGGAAACATCGTGGTCCCTTTTCAAAGAGCAAGACCACTGAGCCCTAACCACTGGGCCATCTCTCTTGCCCAGTAACTTTTTTTTTCTTACAGCAGTGTTTCTCTTTGTATCTCTGGCTGGCCTGCAGCTCACTATATAGACCAGGCTGGCCTCAGACTCACAGAGATCCACCTGCCTGTGCCTCCCAAGTGCTGGGATTAAAGGTGTGTGCCACCACACCTAACTACCCACCCCTGCTCTTAAACAGTCTCCCTGTTCTGTCTCAGTGCCATCTTAGTTCCTGCTCTTGCCGTGGTAAAATACCGAGACCAGGGCAACTTAGAAAAGGAAGTATTTGCTTTGGGGCTTCAGGTTCCTGGGGGTCATAGTCCATGACGGTGGACAGAGGCATGGCGGCAGGGACAGCTGAGAGCTCACAGCTTGATCCACAAGCAGGAGGCAAAGAAAGCACACCGGGAATGCCTGGGCTCTGTGACACCTCAAAGCCTGTCCCCAGGGACGTGACTCCTCCAACAAGGCCACAGCTCCTAACCTTCCCAAGTAGTTCCACCGACTGGGGACCAAGTATTCAAACACGAGCCTGTGGGGCCTTTCTCATTCAGACCACAGTCTCCCTGTACATATGGAGGTCAGAGGCCGACTTTGTAGAGTTGCTTTTCTCTTTCCACTTTTCTGTGGGTTCTGGGGATCCATGCTGGCCTTCCTCAAACTGGATTGTAGGTATGTGCGATCAATTCCCTGCTCTTAAAAAAAATATTTTTAAAAATCTGGTTCTTGTTCCATCAACTGCAGGCTCTGTGGTCTCAGTGACTCCTTCCCAGGGAGGGTGGGGTGTGGTGCCTTTTTGCTTTGAGTGTGTGTGTCTGTGTGTGTGTGTTAGGGGGTTTGAGTGTGTGTGTATGTGTATAAGGGGGTTTGAGTGTGTCTGTATATTGGGGGTTTGAGTGTGTCTGTGTATTGGGGTTTTGAGTGTGTCTGTATGTTGGGGGTTTGAGTGTGTGTGTGTGTGTGTGTGTGTGTATGTGTGTGTTAGAGGGTTTAAGTGTGTGTGTGTGTGTGTGTGTGTGTGTGTGTTAGGGGGGTTTGAGTGTGTATGTGCATGTTAGGGAGTTTGTGTGTGTGTGTGTGTGTATGTTAGTGGTTTGAGTGTCTGTGTGTGTGTGTGTGTGTGTGTGTGTGTGTGTGTGTGTGTGTGTGTTAGGGGTTTGAGTCTCTGTGTGTGGTGGTTCAGAGGATAATTCCATGAAGTCAGTTCTCTCCTACCTACAGATTCATCTCCCTGGCCCTTCTATGCTTATTTTTTTATCTTGTTTTTATGTGGATGGGTGTTTTGCCTACATGCATGTTATCTGTGTATGACATGCATGCCTCCATAAGAGGCCAGAAGAGGGCATCAGATCTGCTGGGACTGGAGTTACTGTTGTGAGCTGTCATGTGGGTGCTGGAGATTGAACTTGGGTCCTCTGGAAGAGCAATAAGTACTCTTAGCCGCCAAACCATCCCTCCAGTTCCCTTTCTGATAATCTATTTTTATTTTATGTGCATTGGTGTCTTGCGGGCATGTCTGTCTGTCTGTGTGAGGGGGTCAGATCTTGGAGTTACAGACAGTTGTGAGCTGCCATGTGGGTGCTGGGAATTGAACCTGGTCCTCTACAGAGCAATGGGTGCTCTTAACGGCTGAGCCATCTCTGCAGCCCCCTCCAGCCCCCACTTCTGTCCTTTAGTGGTCTTGTGCATTGTGTCCTCGATGAGGGTGGGGACTCCTTGAGAAGGAAGCCAGCTCTCTGTTCTGTCCTCAAACCACTTGTAGCCACTGTGAATTAAGTGGTTTCTGTAACAGTCTAAACTGTGACCTCATTGCCAAGTGAAGTGTCATTAACTGTCATTGCTGTTAGATAATACATATATTTTATTTTATGAATTATAAATATATAAATATTAAAAAAATAAAACCATTAAAAACTCATATAAGTTAAAACGTGGAACTCCCACACTGCCAGTATTTCTTTTGCATGGTCCTTCTTAGGCTTTCCAAGAAGTCTTTCAGTGTTGTGTGCGTGGACTCATTCCCAGTACAGCTTTTCTACAAAAGAAACGTTTCATTGTGTGAGTATTTACTTGGGTCTCACCCTCAGGCCCGTTTGGGCTCCGACAAGCTGGCTCTGGGAGCCTCCAAAACAATGTTCAAACCAGGGCTCTCAGGCTCTCTGAACCTGCATGTGACTTTCATGAGACTAACAAGATTTGGCCTGCTTTTCGGCACGTGCTATGGTCTCTGGAGTGGCATGTCACAGATGGGAGGGAGGAACAGACCGTGTAGGCTCAGACATGGCTCTGTTGCCACCTGGCCTGTGGAGCAAGATGGAAGTCTCACTGCCCTCCTGCCCAGGAAGCAGATGCATTTCAGAGTGGGGACCCTGCACATAGCCAGGAGTCTAGGAACCCCCTCCATGCCAACCCCACAGTTTGGGTCTCAGGGCCACCAGTTATTTGTCACATAGCTTAGACCAGCCACCATGCTTACAAAAGCTTCAGGTCGCCAGGCAGCGGTGGCGCACGCCTTTAATCCCAGTCCTTGGGAGGCAGAACCAGGCGGACCTCTGTGAGTTCAAGTCAAGCCTGGTCTACAAAGCGAGATCCAGGACAGGCACCAAAACTACACAGAGAAACCTGTAGTGGGTAGCCATTCCAGCTTGGATCTGGAAGTTCCAACCCCCATTGAGACTCTGGCAACTGTCACGCCTATGAGGCGGGGCCAGGGGAGGCGCCTGGAGACCCGAGAGCTGGATGGACGAGCGTGCTCTCGGTACCAGAACGCTGAATGGTGGAGATGGACCGAGCAGAGCTCCAGAGAACACCGCTGGATTGCGATACACCTTCCCCAGATCCTGCGACCTACCTATTCCTTAATTTGTGAGTTACGCCATTAAATAAATATCCTTTTAACTACGTGGAGTGGCCATAATAATTTCACCAATAGAAACCCTGTCTCAGAAAACAAAAACAAAAAACAAAAGCTTTAAGTCTTCCCCTTGGGGACAGCTGTGGGGTGGTAGTGCTGAGTTTATCCATCAATGATGATCTAGCCACCTCCTTGTTCCTACCCTGTACAAGCCACTGTCATCCCTGTCCTGGACATGTGATGATGGCCCTCCATTGGGGGGTCTTATTCTCCACCCAGGAGCCAGTGTGAACAAATATTACTTGGAGCACCCATGGGCTCCATCCTGTCAGTAACTCTAGGTGTTTCCCTCCATCCCTGGGACAGCATCCAAAGGCTCCAGTGAATCCAGCTGCTAAACCTATTTCTTCTCCGTAGCCCAGGCTGGTCTCAAATTCAGAAGGCCTGCCTCTGCCTTCTTAGTGCTGGGATTAAAGGCATGTGCCATCACCACCTGACTTAAACCTGTTTTCTTAACTCTGATCCAGCCACACTAGAACACACGCATTTCATCCACGTATTTCTCTGTTAATCTCATGGCCTCCTTGCTTCCTTACTTAATCCAAATATCTGAGGGGGCTCAGAGAATCAGCCTCCTCCCCAGCCACCCACTCTCTTCATTCCTAGGTCTTTATTGTTTTTTTTTTTTTGTTGTTTGTTTGTTTGTTTTTTTGTTTTTTTGAGACAGGGTTTCTCTGTGTAGCTTTGCACCTTTCCTGGAACTCGCTTTGTAGACCAGGCTGGCCTGGAACTCACAGAGATTCACCTGCCTCTGCCTCCCCAGTGCTGGGATTAAAGGCGTGCACCACCACTGCCCGGCTCCTAGGTCTTTCTTCATAGCATGAAGACAACTGGGCATTATATTACTCTTTATCTCTTCTAACTACCCTACTAGAACATTCCGTGAGAGCCAGAGCTCTGTCTGCTGTCTTTAATGCTGCTCCTACAGTGTCCTGCCCTGCTTACCTGTGGAGACAGGTTGCTGATGCTCCTGTGGAGTCTCTTCAGGGCTTTGAGAACCCCAGAATTGTTCTTCAAGCACGGGGTCACCTCATGTGGGAAATAAAACTTGCGAAGCACCTGGGAAGCCCTGCAGATGAGCTCCTTCTCTGTGGTATTCTGCAAAGAGAAGCCATACAGGAAGCTGTCAGCTGCTTGGGTTTGAACTGGAGCAGGTGATGATTTTCCTACCCCAAAGGTGAGTCTGCTAAACTCGGAATCTATATGCAAATATTTCTGCAGAATCTCCCAGGTTCTTTTCCATGGAGGGTTTTATTGAAGGGGGTTCCTTCAGCAAAGTCACCCGCCTAGGTAGATGGCAGAGTGGGGAGCACCTGACTGCACCCCCAGTCCCCACCTTTCTGCCCTGTGGCTTTTCCTTTCTGCCCAAGGCGCCCCCAGGAGCTCTTAGCCAGCTGTGGCTCTGCATGCTCCTGGGGATCCTCCATGTTTGCTGATGGCCGAGTGCCTGCTGGGGCATGCTCCATGTGGCCCTACCCAAGGAGAAGCAGGGTCTGGATATGCTCATAGTCCAGTGAAGGATGAAGGCATGTCCCCCAGAAAGCCAGTTAGGAGCACGGTAGGTGGTCAGGAAAGGCTCCTAGGAGAGGGTGCCATTGACCTGGGCCTTGGCCATGGCTTCTGAGAGGAGCCTTTGCTCATCATTGGTAGAGATGAGAGCCCCTGGCTCTTCCCAAGGACTCAGGTCTCAGAAGACAGAATGCACCAGCGGGGAACCTGGGAGAGGGACTGTCCCTGTCTCTCCAGGCCTCAGGTTTCCTCTGGTTTCCCCTGAAGCTCACAGACAGATCATGGAGAGTGTCAGCATGAGTCAGTCTCTATCCCACAGAGAGAAGCTGTCTCTACATGACCCTGGCTACGCCACAGGCTGCATACGACATCACCGGGAGCTTGTTAGCGACTCTCATGGCCCACCCTTGGTCCACCGAGCCAGGATGCGCCATGATGACACCAGGGGAGCCGACAGGACAGGCAGGGTGCCGCCCAAGCAGCTTCTCGCTGTTTTCACTTTCCATGCGTGCCTGTTTTTTTTCTGACTATTATGGTATACTTAACAAAAATGAATTCACTTATCCCACCAGCCAGAAGTAACTCTTATACTGCTAATATTTGGGTAGATATCAGGACTGGGGGTGAACTCAATGGTGGAGCACTTGCCTAGCATGTGTCAGGGTCCAGGTTCAATGTCCAATACAGGAGAGAGAGAGAGAGAGAGAGAGAGAGAGAGAGAGAGAGAGAGAGAGAGAGAGAGAGAGAGAACCCAAATATCTCACTAGAGTTTTGTTGGCTTGAGACAGGGTCTCACTGTGCGTTCCTGGCTGGCCCAGAACTCACAGAGATCTGCCTGTCTCTCCCTCCTGTGCTGGGACTAAAAGTGTGTGCCCTCACGCCTGGCTTATCAGCATGTAGCCTCTAAAACTAATTAGATTAAAAATGGAATTGGAAAGAGACTTCACCCAGTGGGGACACTTCAAAAGAGCCAGTCTCAAAGGCAGCTGAATCGGGGATCTTCAGATTTCAGTTCCATTGATTTTGCCGCCAAGGATGACATGGCACCCCACTTGATTGTATCTCTGCCTGAGAAAGTCCTGCCTGGCAGGGCCAGCCGTGGCTCAGGGAGCACACCGTGACAGGCAGCCAGCCTTGTACCTCAGTCCTCACCACAAGCAAGTCTGTGGCTCACAAGAATGGCAGGAAATGGCTAGCTAGGAGGCGTCTTCTGTGGCAGCAACTGTTTCAGGGTCCTCGCAGCTCTCAACCAGCCTCGTGTGGGCCCAAGAAAACGGAGTCCTCCTATCCCCGCTGTATTTCGTTCTCTCTAATTGGGCCCAAATCTAATCAGCCAGCGCTTTAGATGAGGTAATCCTTTAAAACGAATGGGGCCAGAGGAGATGGCCCAGTGGTTGGCGTGCTTCCCTCGCAAGCATGAGGCCCTGAGTTCAGTCCTCAGAACCCGAATGTTTTTTAAAAGGCTGGATGTGGTGGTGTTTCTTAGTCATCCCCCCCAGAGCTAGAGTTGACAGAGACAGGAGGATCCTGAGGCTCAGTGGGCAGCCAGCCTAGCCTGCTTGCCAAGCTCCAGGCGACGCGAGACTGTCTTAAAAAATAAAAAGGCGCCGGGCGGTGGTGGAGCACGCCTTTAATCCCAGCACTCGGGAGGCAGAGCCAGGTGGATCTCTGTGAGTTCGAGGCCAGCCTGGGCTACCAAGTGAGCTCCAGGAAAGGCACAAAGCTACATAGAGAAACCCTGTCTCGAAAAACAAAAAAAAATAAATAAATAAATAAAAATAAAAAAAATAAAAAAATAAAAAGGCAACCATAGAGAGGGTGCCACTACATGCACGAACACACACATACACACACACACACACACACACACACACACACACACACACACACACACACCCTCAGAGTATCTCAAGGGCTTTGGTCTTTAATTCTCTTTCATGAAGAGGAAATAGCCCAGCCGATGGGCCACCCTGAGGCCCTTCACAAAACAGCCAGCTTGGTGCTTGCCATGGCTTTTCCTCAGGTGACTGTCCGTACCCCAGCCAGTATTGCCTGTGACACCAGGGATTTATCTCAGAGCACTCTTCCTACTGACAGCTGGGTGCTGCCCAGCTTGAAGAGGCCGCGGGCTTTGGTCCTCCCAAAAGTTAAAGTAAATGTACTAGAGTTTGAAAAAGCCGTCTCTTGGGAACCCCAGAGAAGTCATCCCCCCTCAAACCAATTTTGTGGCCTCTAGAGAAGAGCTCTTTCCTGGTCAGAAATGCCACACTATGAAGGTAACCAATGCCGAATCTCTGGAGGACAGACAAGAAGGGGGAGGGGAGCAAAACCAGGAGGCCCTGACGTTTGGGGGAAAGCCCACGAAACAAGAGTGTGACAAGCAAGAAAGGCAGACTGAGGAAGAGCAAGGCCAGCAGGAGGGTGGGGGCAGGGAGGAGCAGTATAGAGCCGGCCTGTAGTGAGGAGGCCCCAGCTTGGAGCCACAGAGGCCTGGCCGGGCCACTGCCCTCCTCAGACTCATCCCTTCTCTGCAGCCGGGCTGAGGCCTAGGTCAGGGTCCTAGAGCCTTACACAAAACACTTCCAGTGAAATTCCTAGAACTGGCCTCCCGCCCTCAGACGACCTTCAGAATCAACCTTGGCGTCTCCACATGTGGACACCGAGGCTCCAAGATCGATGAAGATCTGCCAAAAACCAGATGGCCAGTGAATGGCGGAACTACAGCCAACACCAAAGGCTCTCACACCCAGGCCTGACACTTCCACCAGGCCCAGTTCCCAGGAGCTGATCCCTGCCCTGGGCTTTGCTAGGGCAGGACAGTAGACCCAGCTTCTGGTAGCTACCATCTGAGTTGGAAGGACTCAGAGATCAATAAATACTTAAGTCGACATAGATATAAAACAGCGATATATATATATATATACACACATATATATATATACACACACACACAGATATATATGCACACACATATATGTATATGTAGATATACATATATAGACCAAATACACACATATATGCATATGAGTGTTTACATATATACGTACATACATGTGTATTTGTCCTTCAGAAACTCGGCCTGGAATAATCCTGAATAAAATGAGACCATTCAGATAAAGTCATGAGGGCAGTTCCCTGTGGATGGGGATGAACCCTGTTCATGGCCCGGGTGCTGGGCTATGACCCCCAACTACCCCACAGAGCTTCCGTCCTGACCCGCCCCCCGTCCGGCGCACGTGGGAAGCAGGCAGTAGGGAGGGCACTGGGAAATCAAGGCTCTGGGGCTTTTCATGCTCAGTTGTGTGTTTCCATGAAAACAGGAACTGCAGTGCGCCGAGCTATTGATACGGAGGTAGCCAGTCATGTGTTTGTGAGAGAAAATGCACTATCAGCTGTCACATCTGTCCCCTCCCACTCCAGATGGAGAGGTGGGGGAGGCAGTGCAGGAGGCAGACAGGGGAGGTAGATGCCCAGGCAGAAGCAGGGATGGGCAGACTCCAACCAGAGGACAGGTCCACACTAGGCTGAAGGGGCCAGGGGTGGGACAGAGTGAGCTGAGGAGACACAGAGAGGGCCACCATCCCGGCTGGCTCTTAGGTGACCAGGCTGAGAAAGAGGAGATCTGGCAATACCATAGGAAGTCTCTTAGACAAAGTGAAAGCCTTCTCAACCTGTAATCTCCATATCTGTTTTTGAGGGTGTATTCAGTTTTTCAGAAATGCATAGGCCAAAGGAAGAGATAGGAGAGAGAGAATTCTCTCATTCAGCAGGCACAAATTGTGTATCTTCTATGTTCCAGAGACTGCGCCAAGACTGGGTAGGACTCTCGGGACGCCTGCACCCTGAGTTAGGATGAAGAAGGCAGGCGTTCTGTGACATGTCTAGTGAAATCCGAAACTGCAAAATACACCGGAGAGGAACTCAGCCTCCACAGTGTAGAAGAACGCCTCCTTTGGGCTTGCCAGTTTTCTGTCACAGAAGTTTCTTATTCAGACACTTGCGGGTGCCGCTCCTCTCCCACCCACCGCGTAGGCCAAAGCCGACCCCACGGCTCCACTTACCTTCCTTGCTGTAAGGACGTCTGGTACAACCATCTCCGTGCATGGTGTCTTGACGATGGAAAGATGGAAAGATAGAGTTCAGTCCAAGCAGGACCGAGAAATCATTGATACACCTCTCACTCCTCACCCCAAGGAAACGCCCGACAGCCTCCACGTTGGAAGTAGCAGGGTCTCACGAAGTCTGGCTGTGTCCCGAGTCCTGCTCCAACCCCCAGTCGCAGACCTTTCTAGCAACTCGGTTCTCCTAGCCTAGAACCGCCCCAGCTAGAATCACCTGAGCATCTGGGGAGATGGTGCCAGATAGGGTACTCACCCCTTTTTCTGTGACTTGGTTCAAAATGTGAATGATCTCTTTCAGGGCTTTGTCGTTGCATCCGAGGGTGTAGTGCCCAGTACATGCTAGAAGCCAGAGCAGGATGGCAGCTAGCTGGGGGCTGAGACCCATCAATAGAGCTCTCTACCGTCAGGGATGGGAGACAATTAAGTTTATCAAGAGACGCTAACAATGCAATTCTGACAGAGATCTCTCTATATATAGAGTTAAAATTGCTGAAACCAAGGGAAAATGAGTTTACATTGGAAATTTTTGTTACACCAGATTGTCAGTTATTTTGGGCCAATCAGCACCTCTCTTCCAGGAGAAAAAATGCCTCAGAGAAACAGGTAAATTTTCCTGTGAAATCAGACCAATTGGAAAATGAAACCCTTTAAAAAAAAATCTACAAAGTTTCAGCATAGGAAATTACACCATAATCGGCCCTGCAGATTAATCTTATCAGCGTGGGGTTGCCACTGGCTCTGCCTTTGCAAGGAGCTTGAAGAGGTCGCAGGTGTCCGAGCGTGCTGGTGCCGTCCAGGGGAAAAGCAGAGTAATATCAAGAGCGTCTGGCGTGTGCCGCAGCTGGCGTTGGCTGCTTCCTGCCATGGGGCGCCTTGGAAACTCTGGTGTCTTGGGAAAGCTGACTCTGGGTTCTTCCCTGATCGAAGGATGATGGAGGCAGACTCTCTCCCATCCTAGCCCAGATGTTCCTACAAGTGTGAGGTCTTTGGAGACAGACAGGTGGCGTCAAGTGGGGCCTCGTTTGGGACCAGCAGGACCATGAGGTCTTTACCAATAAGGAGGTTCTGGGAAAGGTTGATGATTACCCCTCCCAAGGTAGAAGCCTGAGGAATGGCTGCTTAAAAAAAAACAAATAATAAGTTTTAGGAGCTATAGAGATGTCTTAATGGTTAAAAGCATTGACTGCTCTTCCAGAGGACCTGGGTTCAATTCCCAGTGCCCACATAATAGCTCACAAGCATCTATAATTTTAAATTAAAACAAAAAACCAGTGATTGTTAAAAACACAAAAAGTTTAAGAAATAAAAACAAAAATAAAAAATTTAAGCATAGAGATACCCTGTCTCAAAAAACCAAAAAAATTTTTTTTTAAAGTTTTAAAACTTAAACATTTATTTTGTGTGAGCGTGTATCTGTGCATGCTACAACATGAGTGTGGAGGTCAGAGGTCAATCTGCAGGAGTCGGTTCTCTCTTTCCACCATGTGGGTCCTGGAAATTGAACTCAGGTTTGCAGGCTTGGCAGCATTCGCCAGTCCCCACTTAGCCATCTCGCTGGCCCAAGAATGGCTGGCTGCTTTTAAATGAACTTAAACCCACCCCCAACTAATCAGGAAACAGAGCCATGTCTCAGCAATTCCTCAGCTGTTGCCCACCCACTGTCTCAATCTCATGTATCTGGACCCCGGTGAGGTGCCCATTTCCCCACACCAGCAGTAAACGTGCTGACTGCCATTCGCCTGGGAGTGAGGGTCTCTACAGTGACCCCTTCACTCCCAGCCTCTGTAGAAAGGGCTCTTCACATCCACATGCAGCGTCCCTCAGGTTCCTTACACTGGGATTCCTGCCTGTAGTTCGAATGTCTCCTAACTTCTAGAAGATCGTCTAGAAACATTTGTTGCTAAAGTTATTGTTGGATTACTTTCCCATTATTGTTATTTAATTAATAAAAATTGAATATGTTTATAGCACACAAGCCTGCCTTCCTCCATCCCTCGCTCCCTCCTTCCCTCCCTTCCTTCCTTCCTCTTCTTTTCTTTTTTTAATTTTTAAAAAAATGTTTGAAGGGTCTCACACCAAAGCCTAAGCTAGCTTGGAAGTCATGTAGGTAAGGCTGGCCGAAGATACATAGTAATTCTCCTGCTTCTACCTCCTAACTGTTGGGATTATAGGTAAGAGTCACCACACCTGACTTACAAATATATTTTATTTAAATGTGCCTCTTGTAAATATAGACAAAGCAGCGTGTTCCTGGAGTACTAGAGACACACTCAACACTTGGGAAACCCTTACCAACCAGGCACTGGTTACAAACAACAGGCGAATTCTAGGTCTGTTCCCCTTGGCCAAGAGCCAGAATAAAGGCCAGAGCTCTCTCTGGGTGAAGAAAGTTCATTTTATATATATATTTATATAGCACTCGCCTTTAATCCCAGCTCTTAGTGGCAGAGGCAGGTGGATTTTTGAGTTCAAGGCCAGGATAGCCAAAACTACACAGAGAAACCCTTTCTCAACAAAACCAATTAATTACTCAGCATTGGGTTTTTTTTTTTTTTCTTTTCCTTCTCTGAGGGTCCTCAGGCTCACACTCAGCCTTCATGGCAAGCCTTTGCCTACTGAGTATCTTGATGGCTTCGAAGTTGATCCTTCACTATGCAGATGGAGGAGGGGTATTTTGGTTTTGTTTTTAGAATTATTTTTATTTTATTTATTTATTTTGGTTTTTTGAGACAGGGTTTCTCTGTGTAGCTTTGGAGCCTATCCTGGAACTCACTCTGTAGCCCAGGCTGGCCTTGAACTCGCAGAGATCTGCCTGCCTCTGCCTCACCAGTCCTGGGATTAAAGGCATGAGCCACCATTGCCCGGCTATTTTTATTTTTTATGTGTCTGAGTATTTTGCTTTCATGTGTGTACCAAATGCATACCTGGTGCTTGTTGGGGCTGGAAGAGGGTGTTGGAACCCCTGGAAATGTATGAGCCTCCTTCTGGGTGCTGGGAACTGAACCAAGAGCCATCCTGAAAGGGATGAGGTTCTTTGTTTTGTTTTGCCTTTTGTTTTTGTTTTTCTAGACAGGGTTTCTCTGTGTAGTCCTAGCTGTCCTGTGTCAGGGTACTTCATAATTAATCACTTTGTACACCAGGCTGGCCTCAAACTCACGGAGATCCGCCTGCCTCTGCCTCCTGAGTGCTGGGATTAAAGGCGTGCACCACCACCACCACCACCACCACCACCACCACCACCACCACCAGGCCAAGGGTGGGGTTCTTGAGAAGAGCATTTGGCAGGTTGCTTCTAGGATAAGCAGATGTTTGGCTTGGGTCGATGTGAGGCTGGGGTTGAGCTTACAGTGAGCAGGGGTGGGGTTGAGCTTGCAGTGAACAGGGGTGGGGTTGAGTTTGCAGTGAGCAGGGGTGAGGTTGAGCTTACAGTGAGCAGGGGTGAGGTTGAGCTTACAGTGAGCAGGGGTGGGGTTGATCTTACAGTGGGGGGTTTGAGCTTACAGTGAGCAGGGGTGGGGTTGAGCTTACAGTGAATAGGGGTGCGGTTGAACTTGCAGTGAGCAGGGGTAAGGTTGAACTTGCAGTGAGCAGGGATGGGGTTAAGCTTGCAGTGAGCAGGGGTGAGGTTGAACTTGCAGTGAGCAGGGGTGAGGTTGAACTTGCAGTGAGCAGGGGTGGGGTTGACCTTGCAGTGAGCAGGGGTGGGGTTGAGCTTACAGTGAGCAGGGGTGAGGTTGAGCTTGCAGTGAGCAGAGGTGGGGTTAAGCTTGCAGTGAGCAGGGGTGAGGCATGGGGAAAATGAGACCCAGCAGGAGCTTATCCTCCTTGGCTGGAGGAACCCTGCTAAGAAGGGACACAGCAGGACCGTGAGGGGAGAGCTGGATCCCACAGTGTCCCAGAGGCAAAGAACAGCCACTCGGGTTTCCCTCTGAGCACTTAACCACTGTGGCCGTGTGGGAACGATGCTGAGTCAGAAAGGGCTAGAATGTGGAAACTCTCCGCTCAGGAGCCAAGTTTGGTTTATCTTGCTAGTTTCAATGGTTGGATGAGGCCAGAGAAACGTGGGTGAACTTCCAAGACACCAACAAGTCTTCCCAAAGGGTAGGAGGGGATCGTCCACACCGCTCAGAAGGTGTGGACAGGTGGCTGTGGATGGAGCTGATGAGGCAGAGGTCAGAAAAGTTGGTGCTTGCCCTGTCTGGGACGAAGGAGAGAGAGGAAGGCAGTCTGCAGGAGTTGTGGGCAGCAACTGGACAGGGCGGGAAGGGGACTGTCACAGACCCCATCCGAGGGCCACTGAGGAGTCATGTGCACCAGAGTGTGGAGTCCAGCAGGCAGCTCCTTGTGACTGTGACCATGGGAGGACCGTTAACTCTGGGTCTCAGTTTCCACAGAGTGAAGAGGAAGCTGTGTGCCTCCTCCCTCTAGGGCTCCTGTGAGCACCCAGAGAGCCGTGGAAGGCGCTTAGTTAGCCCTTGTCAACCCATGACTAAGAAAGAAGACTCGGCCTCAGCAGCTTGTTAGGCCTGGATGTTCTGTACCTTCGCACGGGACCTTGGGCATATCCTCAGCCACACTCCCTAAACTGAGGAGTGGCAGCTGTACTTGGTTTTTGAGGTTGTCTTGAGTACTAAGTTTAGGTACTTAGATAAGTACTCGCACACAGTGGGTTCTGTGTCAGGGCACTTCGTAGTTCACCTTATTTTGGGTGGATGAATGGCATCGGAACTTTGTCACCTGAACGTTGTCCACACGCGCCCCTCCCATATGGATCTCTTTTAAGTCTTTGGGCCCCACGCTTGTTTCTGAAGGGTTGGAGTGTCGTCTCCTCAACCCTCAGCTTCATGGACCTGCACCGTGGAGGAGGAGAGGACTCCCTCTTGCCGTGGGCACTTTATTCAGTCAAGGGAGGTGGGTGCAGATGGAGTGTTGAGGGGGCAGCTGGAGCGGGCACAGACTGCGCCGTGGACCCTGACGCGGGCCTGGAACTCGGCTGGTGCAATGCTGAGATGCAGCCATGCTGGCCTTCCGACACCTGCCAAGTCACTCCAGGAGAAAACTTGGCGTCCTCACAGCCCATGGGACAAAGAGAACAGTGTCACCTTCCTTCTGCCATGCAGAGGTCTCTGGAGAAGCCAGCTCCATGCAGACTCACTTCGGTGGATGCCCAGACCTGCCACTAGATCAGTCAAGCCACGCTGTCACAGGCACGGCGGACGAGGAAGGGACAGAACCGACCAGGACAGTTGTGTCCTCGGGTCTGGTGTCCTCACAGCCCGCTCACTTGAGCCGAGGCTTGCCTTCCCTTCTCTCCCTGCAGCTGAGGAAGACGCCCCTTCCAGCTCTTCAGAGGCTAGGAGCTGGGCTGGCATTGCGAGGACCAGGCGAGAGGCAGCGTGTGGGAGAGCCGTGTGTGTGGGCCTATGGTGTAGTGTCTATGACGCCCTGGTGGAAGTGAAGGGTGTTTGGAAGGGAGACCAGGCAGAGGGGGGCAGTTCGAATCTGCACTGGTCCCGGGAGCCCACAGAGTGGGAGAGTGGGAAGGAGCCCGTGGCTTCAAATGGCTCAGCAGCATCGTGTCCGAGTTAAGACTCAGAGTCAGACCAAGGCAGTGGTGGCGCACGTCTTTAATCCCAGCCCTCTGGAGGCAAGGGCGGGCAGATCTCTGTGAGTCTGAGGCCAGTCTGGTCTACAGAGTGAGCTCCAGGACAGCCTGGGCTGTTACACAGAGAAACTTTGTCTTGAAAAACAAAAACAAAACAAACAAAAGACCCAGAGTTGAGGCCTAGCGAGATGACTTCGTGGATCAAAGCCTGATGACCAGAGTTTAATCCCCAGGGTCCACACAGAGGAAGGAGTAAGGTGACTCCCTGTAAGTTGTTCTCTGACTTCCACACAATTCTGTACACACACACATATGTGTGCACACACACCTACACACACGCATATGCATACACAAAGACTCCAGTCAGCCTCCTCTGAATCCAGCTCCAGATGACTCTCCCAGTGACTTTGGGAAAGTTATTATTCTGTCTGGGTGTCCAGGAAAGCCAGGCTGACATTAAAATAGGGGTGTGGGAAAAACTATATGTGTTAATAAACATCAAGTGTTGATGTAGTACCTGGAACATTAGGAAAAAACACAAGCATAAACACATTAGAGAACAAAAACCAAAACCACTCCCAACCCAGCTGTAATCATCCGCCGCCGCTGCCGCAGCTGTGGGAGCAATGTACTTGAACTGAATGCACTCAGGGGTGAGTGAGGGGTCAGCTGTCTGTTGGTGACCTAGGTTGCTGGCCCAGGGAGCTGCCCTTCTGGGAGATGGCAGTTTAGAAGGTGCAAGCTAGTGTCAGAGGTCAGCAATGCTGAACTGAGGGGCCACTGTAGCTCTGAGCATGGAGGAGTTTCCACAGACAGCGTTCTACTGGGTTGTGAGACGTGAGGGGGTAAGAAGAAACCCACTGGCCAGGGGGTGGTGGCACACGCCTTTAATCCCAGAACTCAGGAGGCAGAGCCTGGCGGATCTCTGTGAGTTCGAGGCCAGCCTGGGCTACCAAGTGAGTTCCAGGAAAGGTGCAAAACTAAAATAAAAAAACAAAAACAAAAACAAACAACAACAACAACAAAAAAAACCCATAAAACAGAGAAACCCTGTCTTGAAAAAAAAAAGAAAAAGAAAAAGAAAAAGAAATAAAAACCAAGAAGTGACCCACGAGCCACAGTAATGCTGACAGAAGGGTGGATGACCTGACCAGGAGCCGTGCACAGGCAGGGTCAGAACCCCAGGGAGCGAGAGTCTCAAGAGCAGAAGTGAGGGGTCAGGGGTCACGGTGATGGGAGATAAGAGTGATGAATTGAGAAAACGGTGACATCAGCAGAGTGGCCCCTGGGTGCAGGGGGAACAGAGGTAGGATGGAAAGATCGAGATGACCTAGAGCCTGTGGTGTGGCCTCACACTAGGGAGAGCGGGCTGCGCCATGCTCAGGCTTCAGGGAGGCACCTGGCATCCATAGTTCAGCTTTGATGGAGTCCCCCTGAGCTCAGGTTTCTCGCGCTTAGGACATACAGACCACACTTGCTGCATCCAGCCCATCCCAGCCTCTGCTCTCACCTGGGTTCCGGATGTAGTCAGAGGAGTAAGGGGAGTGGAGATGAGACAAAACTGGTCCTCACATGCGAACCACTGCGGTGGGTAACTGACACCAGAGCGGTACTTTTGTAAATGTTGGAAATTTTCTATAATAATTTTTTCCCCCCAAAACAGGGTTTCTCTGTGTAGCCCTGGCTGTCCTAGAACTTGCTCTGTAGACCAGGCTGGCCTCGAACTCACAGAGATCGGCCTGCCTCTGCTTCCTGAGTGCTGGGATCAAAGGCATGCGCCACCATGGCCCAGTTTATAATACATTTCTTAGAAGGTGGAGAGGTGACTCAGCTGTTGGTGACTCAAAGGTGACTGAGCAGCTAGGAGTGTGTACTATGCTTGCAGAGGACCCAGTTAGGATCCCAGCACCCACATTAGGTGATTTACAACCACCTGGATGTAACTCCAGCTTTGGGGGATCGGATGCCCTCGTCTGGCCTCCTGGGGACAATGCACACACACATACATGATGTTTTAAAAGTTAAAGATTTAAAAAATACTGATATGGGGGGCTGGACACGGTGGCCTCATGCCTGTAATACCAATACTTGGCAGCAGAGGCAGGAGGATCTCTCTGAGTTCAAGGCCAGCTTGGTCTACACAGCAAGCTGCAGGACAGCCAGGACTACCTTGTCTCAGAAAACACAACAAACATTAGAAACAAACAAAACAAAACAAAACAATTGATATGGGGCTTGGAGATGTAGCTCTGTGGTAGAACACTCGGCTAATGTGTAGAGCATTGGGTTCTCCTCTAGCTCTGCAGAAAAGTGTGTATGGATAATAAATTTAAATGTATGAGGCTGGGAAGATGTCTCAAGGGTAAGAGAACTTGTTGAGCAGGCATGAGGACCTGAGTTCAGCTCCCCGCACCCAAATAGAAAAATCATGAAAACCGTATGTATGTAGTAACGTGCAGCACATATTTCATGCATTTTCCTTTGTATAATATAGAGGTATACATACATAATTGCACATATATTGCTCACACACCTCTCCAGAAGTAGACTGTCTCTCACCCCTCTACTGATATGTCTGCCCACCTCTCCCAGCTGGGGCTCTGCAGGAGCCAGGTGAGCAGTCTTCCAGGCCCACCCTAGTGTTCCCACTTTGTACAACTGTAGGGGATCAGCCCCCACTTTTACAACCAGGGAACTCTCAAGCAGGGAGAAGTGGGGAATGTTTAGATAGAAAGAGATATCTAGATGCTGAGAGGAAAGACAGACACACAGGACAGCCTCGGGAGGGCCTGGGTCAACACCCACCAGCCCAGAACTTTATTCAAAAGGGCTTTTTATAACAATGCCAGGGGGCAGGGCAAAAAGACTGCCCCCTGCTAGATATAACCAAGTGTAGACCCTTCCAAACACCTGGTACCCAGGCCCCTGGCCCAATCATCCTCTTATGCAGACCTGCTGGGTACAGCCACTAGGAAACCTCGGGGGGATCCAACACACAACTGTCAAAATGGCTCTGTTAAACACTGAATCAGAAAACTTGCAAACAAACAAAAAAACCTGAGTCAGGTCAGGTGTTGGTGTACATGCCTTTAATCTCAGCACTTGGGAGGTATGAGCAGGTGGATCTCTGTGAGTTCGAGGCCAGCCTGGTCTACAAAGCAGGTCCTAGGACAGCTAGGACTGTTACACAGAGAAACCCTGTCTCAAAAAAACAAACAAACAAAAACCAAAACAACAACAACAAAAAAACTCCAAACCTGAATCAGATATGGCCTAGCTGAGCCCTTTCTCACAGTCCTCAAACTCCTGATCCTCCTGAGTGCCGGAGTTAGGCTCAGCTGCTTCTGCTCAAGACCTGGGCCCTTACAGTATTCCCACCCGCTGCCTCTCTCCTCCTAATGCCCAGAGCTTTTCTCCGTGAGTTCTGTCCAGCCAGACCTCTGTTGTCATCCTATCTCATGAGTGAGGCACTCTCGGATTCCCGTGCTCTCCCCTGCCGCTGGCTGGCTTCTCTCTGTGGCTTCAGAGCTGCCTGACACCCCTGTGCTGGATGCTCTGCTGCCTCACTAGATCTGACCTTGCTGTGCTCAGGAACCAGATCAGTGGTACCTGGTAAGGCTGCAGTGAATTCTGGATGGATGGACGGAGGGATGGATGGATGGATGGATGGATGGATGGATGGATGGATGGATGATGGATGGATGAAGGGAGGGATGGAGAGAGGGAGGGATGGAGGGAAGGAGGGATGGATGGGTGGGTGGGTGGATAGGTAGGTGGATGGATGGGTGAATGGATGGATGGGTAGATGAATGGATAGATGGATGGATGGGTGGATGGATGGATGGGTGAGTGGATGGATGGGTGAGTGGATGGGTGGGTAGATGAATGGATGGATGGATGGATGGATGGATGGATGGATGGATGGATGGATGAGTGGATGGGTGGGTGGATGGATGGATGGGTGGATGGAGCTCTGCTTCAGAGTGGCACCTGAGACTTGGCCCAAGTAACAATTTTTACAATCAGGACACCATGGAACTTGAAGGCAGAGTTGATTTGATCCTTCATGAATTCCTTGCCCTGGACCCTTGGCTAACTGTGTCTTCAGAAAGTCTGGACAAGGGACCCTGATCACAGACACAGAGAGGACTCCACCAAAGCACGGGGCCCAAGGAAGAGGTAACCACAGCAGCCACATGTGTGGACAAGTGTCTGCGTGGGCTGTGGCCCTGAGACACCGGGGAAGACGTTCTCGAGAGAGATCGGGAAGGCTGTTGAAGTCAGCAGGTACTCTCCTCGGTCCCCACGACCTTGGTGTTACTTCAGCCTCAGAACTAGCTGAGGGTCTGTCCCCTGGACATACTTCCCTCCTGTGTCTTCACTACCCACCATGGATCTGAAGGCCTGGAGGC
Organism: Peromyscus maniculatus bairdii; assembly: GCF_049852395.1. Lineage (NCBI taxonomy): Eukaryota > Metazoa > Chordata > Mammalia > Rodentia > Cricetidae > Peromyscus > Peromyscus maniculatus. The sequence goes on from NC_134859.1 coordinate 37,700,985, forward strand.
CCAGAGAGCAGAGAGCTCATCTGGCCATGCCTTCCCAAACACTATCCCTTCCTGAAAGAGCTGAGGGTCCCAGGATACTGTTTGTCCCCACTCCAGCCCCAGTCCCGATCTGTCCCTTCCAGGAAGCTCAGGAATGTTCTGCTTTTCTCTAGTAAATGTCTTTGTCCGTGGCCCCACTGGGGAATGGACGTGTACTTATTATAACAAAGTATGTAGCAGAAGCGAGAACACAGGAGAATGAGTACGTGAGAGGTTGCTTTTGCTTCTTTGAAGTCCCCTGAACTCCAGCGTGGGCCTGAGTAGGGCCAGGGACTACAGAGCTGCAGGTCCAGGTAGCCAGGAGCCAGGCTGCGGGGGACAGGCAGGCTGCGGGGGACAGGCAGGCTGCGGGGCACAGCCAGGCTGCGGGGGACAGGCAGGCTGCGGGGGACAGGCAGGCTGCGGGGGACAGCCAGGCTGCTTCCCTAAGGAGGGCTTCAGGAAGAGCTGCGCAGCCCCCACGCACTGGTCCACTGTGATGCTCGAAGCGGAGATGACGAGATCTGCTATATTTAATTTGGGTACCTGCGTCACCTCTGACCACACAACAGCCCAGGGAAGGCAGGGCTGGAGGCGTTTCTTAGACACTCCGTGAGGGGATCACTTTCCACTCGAGATGGCACTGTGGAGGGGAAGGGAGAGGGGGCAACAGAAAGTGAGGTCGTAAGTAGAAAACTGGTTCTGGGATTTCGAATGGCCCCGTCATGGGGGGCCCTCCCTGGCTGCCGAGAAATCAGTTGATCTGGGAAAGTTCGTTGCAAGCCATGCTCTCTGTCACTTTTGGGTGGAGCTGAGAAATGAAGATAATGAGACCTCGTGACTTTAGTTTTCAGAGTAAGAGAGGGCAGTGTGTGTGTGTGGCGGGAGGGAGGGTGACTGTGGACAGAGCTCTAGTCTCCACCAGCCTAAAGCGTGGGACCACACAACCAGGGTGCCCCAAAGCCAGGACACACGGCCAGTGGCACCTGCCACCATCTCCGTAGGGAGAAGCAGGGCTGAGGCTGGTTTCCACTGACCAGCTGACTGCAGGGACCGACACTGGCTATGGTGTGAATGTGACAGCCGACGGCTTGATCAGCCCCATCCTCCTAGCCGCCCTTAGCACTAGGGGACAACCACAGTCCTTTGCCCGGTTCCCCTTCCTCCACCCCAGGGACTGGCCTCAGAGAAACCCTTGAAGTGACTGTGTTTTCAGCACCTTGCCTGACCAGGAGAAGTGCTTGCTGTTGAGTTCACCAGAAACTGAGTGGGTATCTCACTTCTCACCTGAGCCCCCGTCCCTCCCGCCTCCAGTGAAACCTCCTGAGCCTGGGGTGCGGAGGGGCCACTCACCCCACGCCCTGACTGCCGTTGCCTCCCCCGCTCCTCGGGGGGCCCCCAGCTCTTCTCAGCTCCCCAGTCTCTGGGCACTGCTGAGAGCTGCCCTTGTGTGTGGGAGAAAGCTCCCAGCAGCTTCCCAGGGGGCTAGGGGATGCTTCCTCCCAAACTTACACATCTCCTCTTTCTTCCTCCTCCTCTCCTTGTTCCTGACTGGGCCACCTCCTTGTCAGGTAGGTGTACCAGCTTTGTTCTGTGGCCATGTAAGTTATCCTTTGTTCCTGAAGGGCCCAGCGCACCCCATTGAGGACCACAGGTCCCCTGCAGGAGGCACAGTCTGCGGGAAGGACTGGGGCTGTGGTGGGGATGAGGCTGCAGCCCGCTGTGGACCCCTAGTGGCCAGACCTGGCATGGCTGCATATGCACCTTGTATTAGGTAGGCTCCCTTTGGAATCGCTGCGGGACACACACACACACACACACACACACACACACACACACACACACACACACACGGAGAGGGAAGGAGAGGGAGAGGGAAAAGAGAGAGGGAGAGGGAGACGAGAGAGGGAGAAGGGAAGAGGGAGAGGGAGGGAGAGAAGAGAATGCTCAGTGGTGTGTGTGTGTGTGTGTGTGTGTGTGTGTACACATTTTTAAGTGCTTGTGCACCTGTGCCACTGTGTACATGTGGAGGTCAAAGGACAACTTTTGGTTCTCTCTTTCAATCTTAAATTTTTTTTAAGCTTTTTGTGACAGGGTTTCTCTGTGTAATAGTCCTGGCTGTCCTAGAACTCACTCTGTAGACCAGGCTGGCCTTGAACTCACAGAGATCTGCCTACCTCTGCCTCCCGAGTGCTGGGATTAAAGGTGTGCACCACCATGCCCAGCTGAGATTTTATTTACTTTATGCGACAAGAGTTTGCATACCTGTGTACCGTGTGTGCTCAGTGCCCATGGAGTCCAGAAGAGGGCATCAGATTCCCTGGGGCTGGAGATACAGTTGGTTGTGAGCCACCATGGAGGTGGGGGCAAGGAATTGAACCCAGGGCCTCTGGAGGATTAGCCAGTGCTCTTGACTACAGAACCATCTCCCCAGCCCTGGCATTCCATCTTCTTTGGGAGTCAGCTGACCCATGAGCTTCTGGCCAATTGTCCTGTCTTCACGTCCCACATTACCATAACAATGCCGGGGTTACAGATGCCACCAGTGCGTCTGGCCTTCTGCACGGGTTCCAGGGATAGAGTTTAGGTCATCAGGATTGCACAGCAAGTGTGTTTGTCCCCTGAACCATCTCCTTTATTTTGGACAGACTGGCTGACACCTTGGTCAGGTAGAGGGGACCTGAGTAAAGATGAAGCTATATTGATGGGAGATGCACAGAGCATGATTTTCTGTTTTTCAGAAAAGCATTATTCTTGGGGCCTGGGGAGCTGGCTCAGTGGGTAAATTGTTTGCCTCAAAAGCATGAGAAAGAGGGCAGGATGATGCACACTTGTAACATCAGGGTTGGGGAGACAGAGGCCAAAGGATCTCTGGGGATTGTTTACCAATGGCCTAATAGGCCAGTTCTAGACCAGTGAGTGAGAGACCTATATAGAAAAACAAGGTTCAGCTAGTGGTGGTGGCACACACCTTTAATCCCAGCACTCAGGAGGTAGAGGCAGGCAGAGCTCTGTGAGTTTAAGGCCAGCCTGGTCTATAGAGTGAGTTCCAGGACAGGCACCAACGCTACAGAAAAACCCTGTCTCAGAAAAACAAAACAAACAAACAAACAATAAAAAAAAGAAAACAAAAATCAAACAAACAAAAATACCAAAGTGGATTGTTTCTGAGGAACAACACCCAAGGTTGACCTCTAGTTTCTTACACACACACACACACACACACACACACACACACACACACACACATGCACACATGCACATATATACATGCACAGTCACACACACATCATATACACATGTATACATATGCACATGCACACACGTTCACACACACATACATCACCCTTTTCTTAAACAACCAACCAAGCTGGTTGGTGGTGGTGCACACCTTTAATCTCAGCACTCGGGAGGCAGAAGCAGGTGAATCTCTGAGTTCGAGGCCAGCCTGGTCTACAGAGCGAGTTCCAGGACAGCCAGGACTATTACACATAGAAACCCTGCCACAAAAAACAAAACAAAACAATTCATCTAGTTTTTGATTCTAGGCTATGGGCGGAGAAGGATGCCAGATCATTGCTCACCTGACTTCCTAGCAGTACCCCCAGCAGGAAGGATGGAGGAGGGCATCCTCCTCCCCACCTCTCTAAGTTCTGTCTGGTACCATGTCTTGCAGTCCCTAGTCTAGGTGGCTGGTGCTGTGCCAGCCACAGATGGTCCTTGGCAAATGTGACCCCTTTGGCACTCCCGGGAGCCGGTGCTGCCCTGCTGCACACATCCCACACCCGTCTGCAGGGATTTTCTCTCTGTCTTGCAGAGTAGCTGACCCCAATGCTGTTGTGTGGCCTCTTCCCCTCTCTCCTTTGTTGGCAGTGAGGCAAGAAGGGAACACTGATTCCCCAAGAGCTGGTTGACTTCCTGCCACATCCTGGTGTTGCATGGCTGACATGCGGCTGTGAATACGGGAATGGAAGGTTCCAGTCTGCCGCAGGAAGGTCCCCCCTGCCTGTCATTTGTGGTGATGTATAGTGTGTACCCCAATATATTATATACCCTAATAAACTTGCTTGAGGATCAGAGAACACAACAGCCACTAGATTAAACACAGAGTCCAGGCAGTGGTGGCACACATCTTTAATGCTATCACTCACAGACGGATCTCTGTAAATTCAAGGCCACACCGGGAACAGCACCAGGCATGGTAGCACACACCTTTAATCCCAGCACTTGAGATCTCATGTCATTGCTTGGGAAGGACACACATGCCTTTAATCCCAGGAAGTGATGGCAGGAAGCAGAAAGGTATATAAGGTGTGAGGACCAGGAACTAGAGGCTTTTGAGCAGCAGTTCAGCTGAGATCCATTCGGGTGAGAACTCAGTGGCTTTCAGTCTGAGGAAACAAGATCAGCTGAGGAGTTGGTGAGGTGAGGTTGGCTGTGGCTTGTTCTGTCTCTCTGGTTTCTCAGAATTCACCCCAATATCTGGCTCCTGATTTTTTTTTTTTTAATTAATAAGACCTTTTAGCTGGCGGTGGTGGCACACGCCTTTAGTCCCAACACTCAGGAGGCAGAGCCAGGCGGATCTCTGTGAGTTCGAGGCCAGCCTGGTCTACAGAGCGAGATCCAGGACAGGCACCAAAACTACACAGAGAAACCCTGTCTCGGGAAGAAAAAAAAACAAAACAAAACATTAATAAGACCTTTTAAGTCTCCGTGTTACAGTCATCCAGAGTGTGGGTGGTCTCTGAATCCTCCTCCACACCTGCTGCAGAGCTACCCTACCCTTCTCCGTCTCTCTCTGCTCTGGGCAGCATCTCCCAAGGGCTTGCTGGTGCAGATACTTTCACCACTCCAGCTTTTGGGCCAGCAAGGGGGAGGCAGGCCACCTGCCCTGAGGTGCCATCTTCCATGGCCTCGTCTGTCTACCCCAGTCCCCCACATGTCAACTGATTCATCCTGGCTTACAGAGCAGTGATGAGTGGGGTCCAGAAATTCAACAGGCTGTCCCTAGAGTGTAAGTAGCGAATGCCCCATCAATAGAGAACATCCAAATAGGCGCTGTCGTGGACAAGAGCCGTGTGTATAGGCAGGTGGCTGCTGAAAAGGGCAATGTGGGCCTTGGCTCCCCCCCAGCATGCACCTTGGGCAAACCTCCTGCCCGCACCACGTCTCCGGCTCTTATGTGCCTCCCACTGTGGCAAGGGAGACCTGAGACTGTGTGGGAGGTGCAGACACAGCTGGCCAGTCATCGGGAGATACCCAAGAGGTTCCCCGCCTGCTCCAGACATCCCCCTTGAACCCCAACTTCCTGGCCCAAGCTCCCTCCGCTCACCACCAGTAGACAGGGGGTGTATCCTCTCCTCGCCCCTCCCCCCCCAGCCCAGAGGGTTTACTCTCACCCCAGGTCTTGCCCTACACCCCTTCTATCTCCTTTGAGAAGCCTGCCTCATCCTGGGCTCCTCCTCAGTCTGGAGCCCACAGGCCAGCATCCCCAAGGACCAAAAGAGAAGGCAAAAGCAGGCAGGCCTATCTGTCACAATCTTTATTTCCAGTTTCTAGTTTGACAGTCCATGTTCAATGACAAGCCCTCCCCTCCCCCCGCCATTCCCCACACATCACCTTAAGTGTAACAGGCCATTCTTCCATATATTATTAACTCTTTGCTAACCTATTTAATAGTTTAAATATAAGGATAAAACAATAAGTTACTTCATGGCTGAGGGCTGGTTGCTGCCGGCTGGCAGACAGGACTGTGGCTGTGGCCTTCCCTCCTGTCCCCTGCCTGAGGCGAGACCCCGGAGGCCCCAGTGAGGTAGCAGAATTGTGTGTACAGTGATTATTGCCAGGGACCCCGAGGCCCACTGCTTCGGGGCTGGGGCCCCACGTCTCAGGGCGCAGGCAGCAGACCATTCCCCCACCCCAATACTGACAGACTCATTTAAATAACATACAACCATAATAAATAAGATCAAGAAGAAATGTGCCCAAGCGGCTCTCCACCTCAGTTGGCCTGTGTGAAGCAGGCCACAGGCACAGGGATGGACCGACAGGGGAAGTTGCCAGGCCGAGTCCCCCGGCACTAGGCAGGCGGTACAGGCCGAGGTCAAAGCTGAGGCAATCTCATCCCCTCCCAACCCGCCTCCCAGCCTCCCAAAGAAATGTCGGATGTGAGAAAGAAAAACAGCTCCGCAACTGAGGTGACCAGGGCCTGTCTCTGTGGTTTTCTCTTGTCACGGGAAGGTGCCGTAGCGAAAAAGTTGCCTCGAGTAGCTGAGCAGTGTGGTGATAAACTGGATCACTTCGATTTTGGTATCCGGGAGGCTGGAAAGCTGTAAGACAACAGAGAGGCCCATCCATTAGAGGGGACGCCAATGTCACGGACAGCCAGCACTCACCAGGGGCTTTCCAGGGACTGTCCCGTACAATGCTCCCAAAAGTCCCTGCCAGGGGGGTTCTGGTTTTGCCTCTTTACGAATGTGGAAACTGAGGCTCAGGTAGAAATTGGGAGCCCTTAAGCCCAGGACCAGTGACTCCTGAGACTGGGTCCCGACTGCCACAGTGGACCCGCTCCTGGGTGGATACACACGTGGGATGTTCAGCCAGGCTAGCAGTAGTGAGGGATGGAGCAGGCCTTACCCCAGCCGACTTCCGGGTGCAGAGTCCACTCAGTAGCCTCTGGGTCTTGTAGATGGGTTTGCAACTGGAGATGTTGGTCAGGGACTCCAGGGCTGCACAGAACTGTGGGAGGAGAGGGCAGGTGTTGGGCCTGGCTCAGGTTACCGGAAGGCAGCTGGACTGGCCAGGTGGGTATGGGGGGCGCAGAAGGAGCCTAGATTATGAGGAGTGAATGGGTAGCTTCCCAGTTCTCAACCTGTGGGTCATGGCCCCTGTGGGGGTCATATATCAGAGATACCCTGTGTATCAGATATTTACATATGATTCATAATAGTAGCAAAATTACAGTTATGAAGTAGCGATGAAAATAATTTTGTGGTTGGGGGTCACCACAACCTGAGGAACTGTGTTAAAGGGTCGCAGCATCAGGAAGGTTGAGAACTTCTGAGCTAGAGTCTCCTTTACAGTTGCTTTCTGTGAAGCAGGATCTCATTCTGTAGCCCAGGCAAGCCTGGAACTTGCTATATAGTCCAGATTGGCCTCAAACTCATGGTAATCCTCCTGCCTCAACCTCTCAAACTCTGATATTCCAGGCATGCGTCGCTCTGAAGGTGGTTTGCAAAGCCCTGGCTGCGTGAAGAGGGCTCAGAGAAAAAAGAAGGCCAAGACCCACAGCCGCCTCCACATCCCAAAGCCGGGCTCCTTACCCCGCCAGCTGTCAGGTCCACGCTCCACACCATGCTGCCGTTGCATAGCGGCGTCTGAGGAAGCAAAGAGACCATGAGTAGAATGGGGGCAGGAGTCACGGGCCAACCCCAGCCAGGCCAGGCCCACAAGCACCCCGAGTGTAGCACAGAGTCGGGCCTGACAGCCCCTCAACCCGGTAAGCTGGGGCAGGAGTTAGAGTCCAGGGACTGAGAGAGGAACCTCGAGTGGCTATCGGCAGGGAAAGTGCCTCATCTGAAGCCTGCCACAGTCTGGCCAGGAGCATGGGGGCCTACAGAGAAGGCCAGGGTGCAGTTTCGTAGAAGGGTGGGGGAGGCTGCTGTCGACTGGGTCAAGCCGGGGCTGAGGCAGCAGGAGCCCGATGTATCTCTAGTCTGTTCTCTGGGATGCTATGTTAGGATCACACAGAGGAAGCCTCATATGATTCTTGCAAGGCTTGAGTCTAGACTGTGGCATTAACCTCCCCCAGCCTTACAAAACGAAGCCGCTGTGCCTGCCTCTGGAGCTATCAGAAGGGACAACACAGCCTAACACCAGGCTTAGCAATAATCAATGGTGTGAGCTCATACGCCAGTGGCGTAGGAAATCCAGTTGGTAGATGCCAATGGCCCCGCCATTTTGAGAAAGCTCTCCACTTTGGTTAAACAGGGCAGTTTCTGGGAACCACAGTAATCAGCATTCCAGAACTAATGCAGCCCGTTTTCCTAGATCCTGGGCATCCCCCAGCCCCACTCTCGGCCCTCCTTCTGCAGAACCTTGATAATGACTGGTCATCATGGAGCTTCACGGACCACCTGGCACTCTCTGGCTCACCGTTCCTTGAATACCCTAGCAAGCTCTGGGTTCACATCCCAACCCTCCCCTGTCCCTGTAACTAGCCTAGACTGTGAGAAGTCTGGGAGCTGTCTGCTTTCCCCATCTAGAAACCTCTCTTCCACAGGTTCTCTTGGAGTAAATCTGTCCAGTTGTAAAGGTCTTTCCTTTGGGGGACCCTTCACTGACCACACTGTTGCCCCCCACCCCCAAGCTAGCTTCTCTCTTCCCTCTATCATACATACACGGCCAGACCCGGCCTGCTCAGGACGTCTTCCGGGGAGGGGGAGGTGTGTTACTCACCCTCTGGTCTTGTGTGATGTTGCTCAGCTCCTCAATAAGCTCCATGAGGGCCACAGGGGGCGTCATGGGCCGAGGCACAGGGCCGGGGGCGGCGAGACCACCAAGGCAGGCGAGGGCCAGGACTGCAGTCACCCAGAGCGCCATGAAGCCCAGAGCCAACGAGAGAACCAAGGCGCAGAAGAACTGTAGGCTGGCTTAAGCTGGTGGCTTTGTGGACGTAGCCTGTGGCAGCAGCTTTTATAAGCCCAAGTGGTGACGCCTCACCCCTGGTCGCTGCCTTGTTGGGCATTATCTGAAAACCACATCTTTACTCATCTTGATTTTTTTTTTTCTTTTTTAGCTTTTTTGGAAAATCCAGTGCCGTCTAAAGGAAAGAGTCTGATTTAGTGGATTTATTGAGAAGGGTCTGGGACAGAGTTTCCAAGATAGCGGTGGCTTATTTCCCAGGTGGGCATCAGCAAAGCCAGATTTCGCCCCGAAAATTCCACCTGGTGGCCACCACCCCAAGCTCCTGGGCAGCCAGCCCAATGCTGACCCCTTTGGGTCACTAAAGTACCTGGCAGCCTCTGGGCACATGGCAGTATCTGTCTTCTGTGAGAATTGGGACGTTTCCTTCTCTTTCTCTACCCCCCCCCCCCCCCCCCCCCGCCCCTTAATTTCAATGAACACATCTCATAATTCATCAAAGGACATAGAATTCAAACAGGACAGAGAGAGTAAGGGAAATTCACTTCCGTCCACCCCACTGCTCCTCGGCTTCGCAAGTGGGAGGGACCAGAGAAGTTCATACTGTACAAAGTTGATTGTGACGCAGCCAGCCCAGGTATTCCCCAGACCTTTCACGTGTAAAACTGTTCTGATGCCAATTCTATCAATGGGCAGCCTTCTCTCTTGGCCACTCTGCTGGCACACTACAGCTGGGTTGGGTAGGCATCAGGCTGCTCCAACTCCAGCCGGGTCAGAGAGCATGGACTTCGCTGACCTGGCCGAGACTGGGGCCACCACCCTTGCCTCCCAGTCCCCGCAGAAGCAGTGCTGGCCTTCTAGGGCCTCCAATTTCCCTGAGTGTTCCGGATGACTGAAGGGCAGCTCCTGGGCCTGTCTCCTGCAGGCAGCCCCCAGCTGCAGGGATGCCAAGCACATGGCCTTTTCCCTCCTCTTTCCTTATCCTCAACTACCACCCTCCGCAGAGGCCACAGCATTTGCCTATTGGGGAGTGACTCAAGATGCACCCTCACCCACTTCCTCCCTTAGGCCAACAGCGGCCCCCTTCATGCCCCTCTCTTCTTTCTCAGATTTTCCCCCCACTCGTTTCTTCTCCTCAGCCAGCCTCCATCTTCTCACAAAGGTCCTCAAGGGACTCTGGCGCCCTCCCTCCTGCAGGACCTAGCCTTGCCCAGCTCTCTTCTCATGGGAACAGCATCGGCAGCTCTCTGTCCATAGTGGAGGCTTCCCAGCTTGTCTATAGACCTGGGAACTGGACACCGGCCTCCGCCCCCGGCAGCCCCACAGGTCTTGGAGTTCTTTGCCTAGAATGAGTGACCCCTTTGGGGCCTCAGTTTCTCATTCTGGAGGACAGGGCGGGCGGCAGATCCCTTGGAGGTCTCCTCGGTGGGGGAAGGCTCGGGGAAACACCTCGGGTGGTGCATGCATGAGTCAACGCGCCCCTGCCCCTCAAGACAAGCAGAAGGCGTGCGGGGAGCAGCGGGTAGGCGCCCCCGGCGCGTGGGAGAAGGCGCGCTGGCGCGGCGATGGCCCGCAGAGATAGGGGCGCGGCCTTATGTAACGGGAGATGGGGTCGATAAGGGGACGTGCGCCCCGCCTCCTCCACGGTCTCCGGGAAGGTGCGGCCAGAGCTGCCCCGCGGGGAAGCGGCCACCACCCCCGCTGCGCAGCAGAGCAGGCCCGGCTGGACCAGTGTCCCAGGGCCCTTGCGCACCCTGAAACATCGCGCGCCTGCCCCTGCCCCTGCCCCGATCACCAGGAGAGGGGCCATCGCCCCCAGGCCCGCGGCAGTGGGAGAACCGAGAACTTCTCTTTCTTTTTTTACCCCCAGGCAGGGTTTCCCTGTGTAGCCCTGGCTGTCCTGAAACGCACTATTTAGACCAGTCTGGCCTCGAACCTGAAGATCCTCCTGCCTCTGACTCCTAAATGCTGGGATTAACGGTGTGTGCTACTACCACCCGACACTTTTTTTTTTTTGTTTGTTTGTTTTTTTTTTTGTTTTTTTTTTTGGTTTTTCGAGACAGGGTTTCTCTGTGTAGCTTTGCGCCTTTCCTGGAACTCACTTGGTAGCCCAGGCTGGCCTCGAACTCACAGAGATCCGCCTGCCTCTGCCTCCCAAGTGCTGTTTTTGTTTTTAAATCTTCATGTTTCAGTAAGTTTAAGGTGCTGTGCTTGGCTGCTTTCGTAGCTGCAAGTTGGACACACGTGCTGAAACTCCAGGCCAGCCCGCGCTGCAAAGCTAGACCTTGTCTCAAAAAACAGCAATCCAAAAAGCCAGGGTGGCGGCCCACGTTTTAATCCCAGCACTTGGGAGGTAGAGGCAGGCAGATCTCTGAGTTCGAGGCCAGCCTGGTCTACAGAAGAGTCCCAGGACAACCAGGACCACACGGAGAAACCAATAAACAAACAAACAAACAAACAAACAAATAAATACAAAAACTCTGTGTGTGTGTGTGTGTAACTTTCTTGCTGTTCGTGAATGTGAGCTTTGCAGATGACAATGGCAGAAGAGTGGATACGTGTTAGACCAAGATGTCCTTGAAGTTGTGGCAATTCTCCTGCCTCTGTCTCTGAGTGCTTCATATCCAGCCAGGTTCAATCACCTATTACACCATGAGAAACCAATTTCCACAGGGTGTGGCCTGTGATTGGCCCATGGCCTGCAGCTGGGCAGTTTGCAGGTTTCCAGAAGTAACTTGGTAGGGGAACGTTCCTGCCTGCCCTGCAGCTCGCCTTGGGACCCGCTGGAGTTTCAGGACCACTCCCGCTCTTGCTGGATCGCCCCGGGCTCTGGGTCTCTTCTGCAAAGAATGGATGACAAATTGGGAGGAGTGCGATTGTATGGGTTGTTTTGTTAAGTACAACTATTCATTTGATTTTCATGGAAGTTATCCTTGCCAGGAATTTCAGAAAAGACCCGATATAGGGCAGTATGGCTCTTAGTCTGCACAACACACATACAGGAAGAGAGTCCATCCTCCTCAGAGCAAAAGGCCAGGTCCCTGAACCAGGCTTCCACGTTCCTGCTCCAGCCCACCGTATGTGCCCGATGGTCTGGCTCCCTGCACATACGAGGAGAACTGGTATGCTACCCATCTCTGAGGCAGGAACACCTCTTCTGCTGGCATCTGTGAAACTGTGACAGTGGACGTCCTGAATTTGTATGTAGGATACAAATGTCGGTGCTACAGGGTTTATTGTTGTTGTTACTTTGTGTTTTTGGAGTCAAGGTCTCCCTATGTAGACCCCACTGGCCTCAAACTCAGTGCCATCCTTCTGCCTCTGCCTTGAGTGATGGGATTCCAGGTGTAGGTCACCAGATAGTCTTCTGTTTGGTTTTTCAGTGATTTAAGCCTAAATTCACCTCCTCGGAAGTCTCCTATGACCCTGGTTAGGAACCTGTGTGTCCTTCCAGGTCACCTGGGCACAGGGAGTTTGCTGTGCCCCCTACCGTCCATGTTCCCCTAGTCCTTGCTTCCAGATTTTCCTCTTTCTCAAGGAGATACCTGTAGTAACTTTCTTTTAGATTGTGGGCTTTCTCCCCACCCCGCCGAGACAGGGTTTCTCTGTGTAGTTTTGGTGCCTGTCCTGGATCTCGTTCTATAGACCAGGCTCTCAAACTGATAGGGATCCTCCCGGCTCTGCCTCCCGAGTGCTGGGATTAAAGGTGTGCAGCACCACCACCTGGCCTGGGTTTTTTTTTATAAAGTTAATTTTAACTGATAAACAAAATCATAGAAGTTGTGTTCATGGAGGAGCCATGTGATGTCCAGTACATGTAGACACCATGGGATGCCGGAATCAGGTTAAACATTCATCTTCTGATGGGTTTGTCTTTTGATGTCTATGTGTGTGAGTGGTGTGTGTGTGTGTGTGAGTGGTGTGTGTGTGTGGTGTATGGTGTGTGAGTGGTGTGTGTGTGTGTGTGTGTGAGTGTGGTGTGTGTGTGTGGTATATGGTGTGTGAGTGGTGTGTGTGTTGTGTGAGTGGTGTGTGTGTTGTGTGAGTGGTGTGTGTGTGTGTGTGTGTGTGAGTGTGAATGGTGTGTGTGTGTGTGTTGTGTGAGTGGTGTGTGTGTTGTGTGAGTGGTGTGTGTGTGTTGTGTGTGTGGTGTGTGTGTTGTGTGAGTGGTGTGTGTGTTGTGTGGTGTGTGTGAGTGGTGTGTGTGTGGTGTGTGTGTGTGTGCGCGCACACTTGTCTCTGTGTATGTATGTATGCACACACACACAGCTGGTTGGCTGTAGATAGCTGCTCCTATCACTCTCCATTATTTTTTGAGACAGGGTCTCTCACTGAAGCTGGAGCTTGTTTTGGCTAGTCTGGCTGGCCAGTAAACTCCACGGCTACCGGTGTGCCCCACCATGCCCAGCCTTTATATGTGGATGTGGAGGATTTGAACTCTGGCCCTTACTCTTGCATGGCAAGCATTTAACCCACATTGAGCCACCTCCCAAGCTCCTTCTGAGAGCTTTCTAATTAAAGGCGTGTAAGAGGTAAAGTTTTGAGAACGTGTGTATCTAAATATCTTTATTTTTTTTATTTTATTTACTTATTTATTTATTTGGTTTTGCAGAGAGACAGGGTTTCTCTGTGTAGCTTTTGGACCCTGTCCTGGAACTCACTTTGTAGACCAGGCTGGCCTCGAACTCACAGAGATTCATCTGCCTCTGCCTCCCAAGTGCTAGGATTAAAGGCATGTGCCACCACTGCCCAGCTGATATCTTTATTTTAATATCAAATAAGTGCACAGTTTAGCCAAGCATAAAATTTTAGATGGGAAACAATTTCTTTCAGAATTTTAAAGGTCTGTCTTTCTGAGGCTCCAGAACCCAAGTTCTTTTGAATTTGTCTTCCCTCAGCCTTTCTTTGGAAGGTGGACAGATTTTTTTAGTCTGTGTGGCTCCTGTTTCCAGTGATGTGCTTTGGAGTGGCTGATTTTGTCTGCTGTCATAGACATGAACAAGACCTCTGGCCCAAACTGACCAAACGCCCTTTATCTTCCTTCCTTTTGTCCTTCACATGGCACACAAATTAGAACCGTATGTGTGCATATAACACACACACACACACACACACACACACACAACTAGGGCAGGGAGACTCTTTCCCGATTGGAACTGTTGTGGTTTTCTTTGTGTTTTATGCTTCTTGGAGTCTGGTCTTCAACTTCTCCTATCATTTCTCCTATCATCGAAAAAATTTCCCTCTGCCGGTATATTTCCATAGCCTTATTTTTTTTTTATCCCAAGACTGTTTTATTCTTTGGGGCTGGGGGAGGTGTGTGATGATCATGTTCTTTTTTCCTTTGGTGAAAATCTGAGACGGTGTAAGAATGTGTGAGTGGTCCATTTCCCTCTCCTGGTTAGTCCTCATTTCCCTCTCCTGGTTAGTCCTCATTTCCCTCTCCTGGTTAGTCCTCATTTCCTCTCCTGGTTAGTCCTCATTTCCTCTCCTGGTTAGTCCTCATTTCCTCCAGTGTTTACTTGTTTCCTAGCATTGGCAGTTGACACAAAGGCCTTTGGAATGCCGGGTCCACACCCCGCCACCGAGCATCACTCAGTCCTCTTCCGCTTTGTTGTTATAGGTTTCCCTTGGATTGTAGGTGAGCATTCATTACCAGTTCCAATTGCCCCCGCCTTGTGTGTGTGTGTATGTGTGTGTGTGTGTGTGTGTGTGTGTGTGTGTGTGTGTGTGTGTGTGTGTGTAGGCCAGAAGTTGATGCTGGGATTCTCCACCTTTTTTTTTTTAAGGTTGCTCCCTTACTGAATCTGGGGCTGATTCCCTAGAATGGCTTCCAGCTAGCCCCAGAGATTGTCCTGTTTCTGCCTCCACAGTGCTGGATTAAAGGCACACAGGGATGTGACCAGTGGATGCTGTGGGTGCCGTGGATGCCGTGGGTGCCGTGATCTGAACTCGGTACTCATGTTTGTGCAGCAGGTACGTTACCAGCTGAGCCACGCTCCAGCCTGTCCCAGTGTTAGGAATTAGTTAAGGCTAGGTCCTGTTATTTATTTACTTATTGTTTGTTTGTTATTTGAGTCAAAGTCCCACTATGTAGCCCTGGCTGGCCTTGAACTCACCCACCTTCTACCTCTGGTGCACTAGAATCAAAGGTGTGTGCCACCACTCTCAGAGAGGTCCTATGAGATGATGATGATGATGATGATGATGATGATATGATGATGATGATGGTGATGATGATTTTGGATAAATTAAATGCTCTTTATTTAAAATTATTTTAATTTCCTGGCAGCATGCCAGGTTTGGTAGCCACACCTGTAACCTCCGCACTCAGGTTTAAGCGGATGATTATGAGTCTGAGGCTGGCTGCCCTGCCTGAACGTTTTATACTTTCCCTTCCTCTGTCCCCGAATCAACGTCTTCAAGGAGCCCGGCTTGTTTTCTTGAAGTGGGTGTTTTGAGATTAAGATGCAGCGCTTCATGCATCCTTACCAGCATGGCACCACGTTAGCCCTCTCAGCAGACAGAGCGAGGATGTATTAGGCACACTGACCCACACTATTTCTCTGTGTGCCTCTCCTCTGCACTTTTATTAACATACATATAAACCTTACCTTCTCCCATTATTTATTTATTTTTGGCTTTTTGAGACAAGCTTTCTCTGTGTAGCCCTGGCTGTCCTTGTACTTGCTCTGTAGACCAGGCTGGCCTTGAACTCAGATCCATCTGCCTCTGCCTCCCTGGGATTAAAGGTATGAGCTACCACTCCCTGGCTAGTATCTTCTCCCATTTCTATTTGTTGAGGTCATGATTGTTAAGCATTCACGCTGTGCAACTGAAGCCCAGAACTCTCCGTCCTGAGAAACAGAACCTGCCACTTTCCAGATCCCCACCTTGCCCAGGCTCTGGGAGCATTGTTACTTGGATCTCTATAAACATGCAGTAGTTTTCCTTTTGTGACTGGCTTTGTGACTTGGCCTAACGTCCTCAAGGCTCCTCCATGCTGCTGAGTGCATCAGAATTTCCTTCCTTTGTAAGGCCAATATTTCACAATAAGAAGATCGCTAGTGTGTGGTCTGCTTCTGACCCTTGGCTGCTCTGTCAATCTTAGATCTTTGAGTGTGTTTTCAGTTGCTTTGGGTATATTCCAGAAATGGGACTGATGAATCCTACGCTAATGAAAACATTTATTTGTATTTATGTGTCTCTCTGTGTGTGTGTGTGTACTCTGGGTTACAAGAGGGTATGTCAGGTCCCCTGGAGTTGGAGTCACAAATAGTTGTGAGCTGCCACGTGGGTGCTGAGAACCAAACCTGGGTCTTCTAGAAGAGCAGTACAGGTTCTTAACCACTGAGCCATTTCTCTAGCCCAAGAACAGCATTCTTAAGAATTATTGCCTATAACGCCAGCTCCAGAGGATCTGACACCTCTGGCCTCTAAGGGAACTGCACTCATGTGCACACACCCACACACAAACATGCACACAAACACATTATTACAAATAAAGTGTTTAGCAAGAGTTGCTCTAAATGTCCTCATCATTTTAAGGAGCTACCACAGAAGCTGCATTTGGTGTTCCACTAACAGGATCCACATTCTCTAAATCTCACTCACTCTGTGTGTGTGTGTGTGTGTGTGTGTGTGTGTGTGTGTGTGTGTGGTTAGCAGTCATCCTAACAGCTCTAGAAGTGTTGCATTGGGACTTTGCCGGCATCTACGTATATGCACCATGCATGCCTGGTTCCTAAAGAGATCAGAAGAGGCCATGGGATCTCGTGAATCTGGAGTTGCAGACAGTTGTGAGCCAGCATGTGGGTGCTGTGAACCAAACGTGGTTCCTCTGGAAGAGCAGCCGGTGCTGCTGACCTCTGAGCCCTCTCTCCAGTCCCACGTTGTGGCTTTGGTTTGCACGTCCCTAGTATTTAAAGATGTTGAAAATCATTTGTGGGTTTATTTGCCTATTTATTTAGACAGTCTCATGTAATCCAGGTTGCCCTTGAAGTCACTATGTAGCCCAGGCTGGCCCTGGATTACTATCGATCCTGCTGTTTCTATCTTCCAAGTGTTGGTATTACAGCTGGGAACCACCATGTCTGGCTCATATCCCTACCCCGTTTTTTGACAAATACATATTCAAGTTCTTTGCCCATTTTGAAATTGGTTTTTAAGAATTGCTACCTTAGGATGCTTGCTAGGATGACTGCTAACCCTGTCTGCCTGCTTCTCTCTCTCTCTCTCTCTCTCTCTCTCTCTCTCTCTCTCTCTCTCTCTCTCTCTCTCTCACACACACACACACACACACACACACACACACACACACACACAGTGAGTGAGATTTAGAGAATGTGAATCCTGTTAGCGGAACACGAAATGCAGTTTCTGTGGTAGCTCCGCATCGTGGAGGCTAGAGAGAGGGCGAGGCAGTGGAGAACACTCTGTGTTCTTGCAGAGGACCCAGCACTCAGGGGGAGGCTCACAATGGTCTGCCACTTTAGTTCCGGTAGATCCAGTGCCTTCTCCTGGTCTCCATGGGCACTGCATGCACATGGCGTACATACAGGAAGGCAAACACTCATACCCATTCATTTTCAAATTTGCTGCATTGTAAGAGTTCTCTAGTTGGGCTAGCATGTCATATCATGCAGATGATTGACAGATGTTTCTCTCTGTGATGCACATTCCCTTTCTGCTCTGTTCATCAGGTCCTTCGGTGCACTGATGTGCTCCAGTGTGTCTGCATTTTCTTTGGCAGCCTGTGCTGCTGTTGGTGTGTGTGTGTGAGTGTGAGTGTGTGTGTGTGTGTGTGTGTGTGTGTGTGTGTGTGTGTGTATTAGATATTTGCCTTGCTAGCATGTTTTCATACGATACTGCTCTGGAGAAGAAAGGGTAATGGAACCCGTGAGATAAGAAAGCAGAAGTGGAGTGAGTGACAGGGAAGGAAGGGGACCCCCCAGAGGGGACAGGCACAGGGGAGAGGATCCATTGAGTGAGGTATAATGCCACATACATATGCAAATGTCCCGATGACACCTGTTGCGGTTGGCCAGCCTGAAACACTCACAAAGAGTGAGCTTTCCAGTTTCCTGGCTGCTATCAGTGTGATGTGGACCTTGTAGAATGAACTCAGCTATATTCTTTTCTCCTTTCCTGTTTTTCAGAAAAGTTTAAAAATGACTGGGCTCCTCTAAATGTCAGACAGACATCACTAATGAAGACATTGGCCCTAGGCCTTTCTTTGTGGGAAGTGCTTAACTTTATTGGACACAGAGTCTCATGTATCCCAGGCTGCCCTAGAACTTAGTATGTAGCCCAGGCTGACTTTGAATTCCTTTCTTCTTTTTTGTTTTGTTTGCTTGCTTTTCGAGACAGGGTTTCTCTGTAGCTTAGGAGACTGTCCTGGAACTCCCTCTGTAGCCCAGGCTGGCCTCAAGCTCACAGAGATCCGCCTGTCTCTGTCTGCTGAGTGCTGGGATAAAAGGCGTGGGCCAACACTGTCTGACTCTGACTTTGAATTTCTCATCTTCCTACCTCCACGTCCTGCGTGCTTGGATTACGCGTGCACACATACACACACACTGTCATGCCTGGTTTATTTGTGGTGTTGAGGATGGAACCCAGGGCTCTCTGCATGCTAGGGAAGCACTCCACTGAGTGTGTTTAGCTTTAGCAAGCACAGCTGAACACTGACTTGGGTTTTACAATTTTCTGACTTAGTGCAAAAGCACTATGAGTATGCGGAGTAGAAGCTGTCCTTTTTAGGTTTTTTTTGAACATACTTACTGTGCGTGCATACACATGCATGTGCCCATGTAGAGCTCAAAGGATGACACCATGGAGTTGGCTCTCCCCATCTACCTGTATGTGGGTCTCAGAGATCACACTCAGGTTGGTTGACAAGAGTCTGCCCACCGAGCCATCTCACTGGCCTAGAAACGACTTCTACTCTGGCAGTCTGAGCTTTTCCTACGCCAGTCATGCTATAAAATACGTTACAGTGCTGGCCAATGGCTCTGAGCCCAGTCGGCTGCGTGTCTGGCTGTGGAAACAGCCTTCACTGTGTTGCTGAACAGGACAGCTGGTGGGGGTGGGTGACTATGGCCTCTCTGACCTCTATCTTCAGCTGACAATGTGCTTACAGAGCCAAAACTGCTATCAATTCAGGGCCATTTAAACACAGACTAGTGTCAGAGCTGAGGCACACTTACAAGATCATTGGCTGCAGCTGTGAGGGAACACAATTGAGCCGGCCGGGCTCAGTGGATGTGGTTACTCAGATTCTCCAAGTTGGAGATGCTGATGCCTGGACCAGAGTCCTGCTGGCTTTGATGGCAAGACATGGCCAGATTCTAGATGACTTGTTTGCTTTTTTTTTTGAGACAGGGTTTCTCTGGGCAGCTTTGGCTGTCCTGGAACTCACTCTGTAGACCAGGCTGGCCTCAAACGCACAGAGATCCATCTGCCTCTGCCTCTCAAGTGTTGGGATTAAAGGTGCCCAGCACTAGATGACTTTTTAAAACATTTTAAAATTACATTTTCTTTAACTAACTTGTGGGAGTTGGTTTTCTCTTTCTACCACATGGGGCCGGGGCTTGGCAAGAACTTTTACCTGCTGGGCCATCGTGGTGGTCCTTGGATGCCTTCTGAAAGTTGAGTTTTAAACTCAGGTAATGGGCTTGAACTGTGAGTTAAACAGAAGGCGCTGGACTAGCAGGAGGAACTGGAAGAATATACTGTCATTTGGAGTTTCTGGAGGAGGAGAAGTGGCCTGGGTCGTTTTGAGTTTCAGATGTCCGTTAGATAGTCGAGTGTGTTTGGATGTCCAGCTGTCCGCAGGCTGCTGGGTGAGTCAGTTTAGAAGAGATCTGGACTGCAGACAAACACTGAGGAGCATCAGCGTACAGGCCACTGGAACAGGAGTTCTGGGCCTGCCCACGTGTGCGGACCTGCCCTGTGCCTGTCGCTGGCCACTCGCTGCCTTGTTAGACTTCTTGTTTGTAGTTTTTAACTGTGGGTGCAGCTCTGGGGGTCCACACAGCCAGCTCCCCCTCTCCAGACAGTCTATGGATGTGCATTTTACCACACCTCAGTCTCTGTGGGATCAGGCTCCCACTGCCCACTGTGGTAGCTGGTTTACCAGTTGGCTGCTCTCTCTGCCTCTTCCCAAGCTCCCTACCCTGGCTGACTTTCACTTGAAGCAGTTTCAGGTTCTGCTGGGGGAACACAAACCAAGAGACTAATTCTAAAGCTATGAGGCCCGATGACATCAGGGAATAAATGAGTACAGAGAGGAGTTCTAGACAGGCTGAAGCCAGCAACAGCAGGTCTGGGAAACAAATAGCAAAGAAGATCTCGTGTTAGGGGCCAGGGGGGCTTACCCAGGGCTAGGGAGCCAGGGGACCACGGGCATGGAGGACAGGCAATACAGCTGGGAGCTACAGCGGTGGGCCATGGGGTTTAAGCTGTGAAGGGGGAAGAAAAGGCACGAAGGAGACAGATCGTGGAAAGCTAGTACAGCCAAGGGAACAAAATTGCAGCAGGATCCGGGACCGCTGGGCTTTCAGGCCACTTCATTGGAAGCTAAACTCTTCAGGGACCAACTTGGCACAAACTGTAGTCACCTGGCACCTGGAAGAGAGAGCCTCTGTTGAGGAACCGCCTCCATCAGATTGGCCTATGGGGCATTTTCTTGATGATTGAGAGTCCAGCCCACTGTGGGTCGGGGCCCGCCCTGGGCAGGTGGTCCTAGGGAGTACAAGAAAGCAGACCGAGCAAGCCTGCACTTATAAGGAGTAAGCAGCACTCCTCCACGGTCTGTTTGAGTTCTTGCCTCCGGTTTGTGCCTTGCGCTCCCATTGCAGCTAACCTTGATGATGGACAGTGACGTGGAAGGGTAAACCAAAACCCCTTCCTTCCTTCCTAAAGCTGGTTTTGGTCAGTGTTTTAGCACTGCAGTAGAAAAGCAAGCTAAGACAGGAATTGGTACCGACGGTGCAGTATCACTGTGACATAATGGGTCATGTTGTGTTGGAGAGGACTGTGGTGGCATCTGGAACTCTGGGCCAGAAAAGCCATTGAGTGTGCAGAGCTTTAGGGAGCGAAGAGCTTGGAGAAGAGAAATGTCAGGAGGTGGTGATGGAAGCCTGGGCTGTGAAGTCGCAGAGGGAAGCAGACCACTGAGGCTGGTCATGTGCTACTGTGAATGAAGAATCTGTTGCTTGAGGTCAGCTGAGGCTGACAATCTGGCTGTGATGAATAAGAAACTAACATTAAATCAAAATCTTCTGGGTTCAACTGTGGTTAAAGGGGGCTAAGGTGGTACCTCAAGCTGGCAGCCAAATTTGGTAATGTGTAAGACTTTCATGTGGCATTGGTTTTGATGGCATAAAGGGATAATGGAGAGATGCTGAGGCTGGCACACTGACGAGTTAGAATACCTGCCCAGGCCTGGCGGCCATTTGTGAAGGGGTAGCCTCGGTTGCAGGTGGAGACTCCAGCATACTGGAGATGCCAGGGCTGTGGAACTTTTTTAAACCTGGACTGATTTATACTGTGATATTATTGTGAGACTGTAGGAATAAAAAGCTAGAGTTTAACAGTGTCAAGTTGACAAAGGATCTGTTGTGCCTGTTGGTCCCCTTCCCCTAACTCCAACACAAACCAGTGATCTAGGGAGAGGGAACCTCAGTTGAGGAACTGCCTCCATCAGATTGGCCGGTGGACCAGTCTGTGAGAGGCCTTTTCTTGATTGATGTGTAAGAATCCAGCTCACTGGGGGTGGTGCCATCCCTGGCAGGGGGGCCTGAGCTGTGTGAAAGCAGACTGAGCAAGTCATGGGCACAAGCCAGTAAGCAGTGTTCCTCCATGGCCTCTGCCTCAGCCCTGCCTTGAGCTCCTGTTCCAGCTTCTCCCGATGACAGGCTGTGACTGAGGGTAAGCTAAATAAAGCCTTTCTACTCCAAGTTGGTTTCTGACCGTGGTTTGTCACAACAGACAGGGACTAGGAAAGGGGGTGTGGCCGCGTCAAAGATGAGGCTAAGGAACACTGCAGGACCAGACTGATGAGTGAGGGCTCCCATGTGTCACCGCACAGCTGGGACTGCCTACTTGGTATGTGTGTTTATAAAGACGAAATCACTCTTCTTTTGGAACAACCCCCTTTCACAGGTGAGGGACAGAGGCCGGAAGGTGACTACCTTCCCCAGGGCCTTCAGTCACCAACAGCGGTGTTGGGATTAAAGCCCAGGTCTGCTCCACTGGGAGGCCTGCTAGTCATGTGTGGGGGAGGGCAGCATTTAGTGAAAAAGGTCTAAAAGTAGTGACGAGAAAGGAACCTATCCCACTTCAAAGCTTGCTAGTGTGGGGGCTGAGCGAGAGAGCTCTGAGCGGCTGTAAGGGAAGCTGTCCTGTGTGTGCCGACTCTATCTGAAACTGGGGGTGCCACTCCCTTTTCACACTTAGCTTTTCTCTCCCCCTCTCCCTGGCTGTCCTGGCACTCACTGTGCAGACCCGTCTGCTGCCTCTGCCTCCTGAGCACTGGGACTAACGGTGTGCACCACCACCACATCTGGCTATTGCCTTTTCCCAATCCCTGCAGACAGGGCTCTATTACTGGCAGATGGCTACCTGGTTTGTGTTCTCTTACATGCTGTTGTCTTTAAATTCTAACTTCATGACAAGTAAGAAAATGTTTGTGCTACGTATCTGCCCAGTGCGCCTGCCTTCGGCTTCGCTGTGGTGGTTAATGGACAGGCTTATTTTCTGAACCTTCCTGTGTTTTGGGGGATAGTGATTGTCTAACATGCAGAGTCTATGTGCTCTTCTGGACTTCAGGAAGGGGATCCTCACTCTGAGAATGGCTTGCTATTCTTTCCTTCTGAAGCCTCCGTCAGTGTTACGGAGTTGAGTGAATGAACCTCATCACAAGGGGCCTTGGAACAGAGAGGACCCGGACAGCTGGCGGGGTGGCTCTGTTGTATGGCTCTCCTGGGCCTGGGTGAGGACTGGAACCCTGTTTCTTCAACCAAGCTTGACTGGTCTAAGTCAGGTGTCATCAGGGCCCGTTCCTTCTGTAGGTTCTAGGGATAAAATGTTTCTTTGCCCTTTTTGGCTTTGAGCAGCTGTCTTTATCACTTGGCTTGGAACCCTTTCTCATTTTCCAAGGACACTGCTCCAGCCTGTATCCGCACAAGGCTTTCTCTCACATCCCACCTTCCCTCCACCATCTTCTTAGGATACTTACAATGACACCTGGGACCTTTCAGGGCAATCTCCCTCAGTTAAGATGTTTAACTTTTACCACTTCTGCAAAGACTCCTTTGCCACGCAAAGTACTCAGTTCTGAAGATGATGATCTGGGTATTGTGGGGCCCGAGCAGATTTTGGGGACCTTAAGAAGGCAGTCTATACCTCAGCTGCTTTTTTTTTTTTTTCAAGACAGGGTTTCTCTGTGTAGCTCTGGCTGTCCTTGAACTTGCTTTGTCAACCAGGCTGGCCTCAAACTGACAGAGATCCGCCTGCCTCTGCCTCCCAAATGCTGGGATTAAAGACATGTGCCACCACGCCTGGCAAAATGCTTTCTTTTCTAAGTTGCCTTGGTCATGGTGTCTTATCACAGCAATAGAAAAGTCACTATGGCAGCAAATATCAAATTAACTGGCTTTGGCTGTGCTGTGTTAGAATGCTCGGTTTTTAACAATTCTGGGGCTGGAGAGATGGCTAGTTGGTTAAGAGCAATGACTGCTCTTCCAAAGGACCAGAGTTCAATTCCCAGCACACACATGGTGGCTCACAACCATCTGCAATGCCAGCCCTGAGATCTGAGGCCCTCCTCTGTGGGCACTGCGGGAACATGGTGCACAGACATACAGGCAGGCAGAACATCCAGACACATAAAAGTAAATATTTAAAAAAAAAATTGAGTTGTTGATTTGTGTTTCATAGAGTGACCAATCATTAAATAATTTGGGACCAAGGATGCAGCCCAGTCAGTAGAGTGCTTGGCCATCATGTATGAACCCTGGGTTCAATTCCCAGCACCACATAAACCAGGTATAGTAGTGCACGCCTGCAATCCAAGCACTTGTTAGGCAGAGGATCAGAAGTTCCAGGTTTTTAACTAAGTTAAAGACCAGCCTGGACTAGAGGCCCGTTCTTATATGGTAAATGAATTTTGGCGTAGTTTTAAGTTTCTCCGGTCCCACCCGGCCCAGTCCCGGCCCTGAGGTCCCGCAGGTGGTTATAAAATACTCAGAGGCTTAATATTAATCGCAAATTATATGGCCTATGGCTCAGGTTTTTTACTAGCTAGCTCTTACAACTTAACTCAACCCATAACTATTAATCTGTTTCACCATGTGTTCCGTGGCTTTACCTGCGTCCCATTACATGTTGCTCCTGGATGGCGGTTCAGCGTTTCCCCTTCCTCTCCTATCTCTCTTGGATTTTCCCACCTGGCTCCATCCTGCCCTGCCAGAGGCCAATGCAGCTTTATTTATTAGCCAATGGCAGCAACACATAGTCACCACATACAAAAAGACATCCCCCAGCATTTTGGTTTGGGAGTGACAGAATTTCCAAAAACTTTAAAAATGGACAGAAACATTCCCCTGCATTTTATACATGTATCTGTGAAAAATATTTGCTTTCTGAGACAAAATCTTGCTATGTATATACAGCTGGCCTTGAACTCAGATCCACCTGCCTCTGCTGGGATATCATACCTGGCTATGTGAAGCAACTTTAAAAACTGATTGTAGAATCAAACTACCAATCAACTCTCAAAAATGTTGAAGATGTTTGATGTCCTCCTGAAGTATTAAACATTCCATCAAGATTTAACTAACTCTATGTGTAAAACAACCAGTTACATCCATGCCATTAGCACACAAATACTGTTGTCTTTAATAAAGTTATATAAGAACTGTTTTAAACTAATTTTCCTTATCTATTTTCAGTATGCATTGAATTTATGTATCATTTTTCCACTCATGAATGGAAAAAATGAGCCCTGTTCTAGAGCTGCTGCCCATCGGATCTGCAGACGGTGCAGAGCAGGCCTAACCAACTCCATGATAGAGCTGTAAAGTGGCATTTGCAAGCATGTGACTTTGATGGTCCCTGTCTACACAGAATATCCACAGAAGGCTTCAGCTGGCAATTCTATGGAAATGTGGACTGGACTTCAGCAGACTGGTCTCTGGAATGAAACTGAGGTTTGCCCTTGCAGGTCTGTTCATGGGGAGCAGGCCCAGCTGTGGGTGAGCCTAGCTTCCCACCCACATGGGAACCTGCTGTGAGAGTAACAGGTCAAGTGGATACACAGGACAGAGAAGAGAGAAGAGAGTGACAGGTTTCCGACTGATGGGCAGGTCAGGTCAGGAGGGGAATTTCCTCTCTAACACATGGGCAGAATTAACTATCTGGCAGGGCTGCATGGGGAGGGAACTGGGTACTCCATCAGATGACCATCGAGGGCTTCTGTCACACTGCCAGCCTCCACCCAATGATTGAGGCTCAGACAGACAGGTTATATACACGGATTCATGTTAAAGCCAAGCCAGTTATTAAATCTCATTTCAAAGCTTCAAAGAAAATACTAACAGTTTTAAAATGCCCACCCCATAAATCACCAAAGCAGCAGCATCCCCCTACACCCCAGTCAGCACTGCTCTGAGAAGTGTCACTCATTTGGGTGTTCGTCAGTTGGCCGGAAGATGAAAGGCTGAGCAGAACTGGGAGGTCGCTAGGTCCTCGGGGACTGTGTTCAGAGGAGCATCAGTTAGCCTTCAATCGAGGCAGCCTCAGGATCTTAGGCCTTCTCAAACCCTCCGGACATGGTTCCCTTCACACAGGCTACTTCCCTACCGAAACAAGTCAGTGAACATAAGAGACCAGGGAGTTAATGTTGCACGTCACAATCTCTGAGCACTGGTCCATGTTCTTCCTAATCCTGTAGAATTTCTCCACGTACTCAGATCGCCCCAAGAGCTCCACGAAATCTTCATCGTGAGTGATTACCAGAAGCTGGAAGTTACGCTGCTGTGAGCGACTTTTTATGATCCTGAAACAATACATTGAGAACACCTTTTTACTAGTGGACATACATTTGGAAAAACCACTGGAAATCTTGTCAGATGCAAGAACAGCTGTGTGGCAACCAAGCTTTTCCTGTGCCACGTGTGACAGAGCCTTTGGCTGCCCTGCAGGAAATGGGGAGAGGCTGGGGCCTTCAACCTAGGCAGGTAAGGAGTCCTATCTCCTTCCCACAGTGGGATGCAGGGGTGCAGAGCCGCACTCCCCACTCCCATGGCTAAGAACCAGGTCAAGAATGTGGACCAGTCCCCCAAGATCCTAAGCTGCTATTCATGTAGGGAAGTCTTCTAGGAAAACCTCAACCATTCAACCCCAAGAGGCCGGCTCGCTCGCCTGCCTAGACTCTCCTGACCTGCTGCTAGACTTCTCTGAAAGTCGAAAAGTAATTCAGGCAGACAACAGCTAGGGGAATAACACTGCCTTCTGAAGAGCTATGTCTACTTAGAATTCTGCCACCACCAGTCACTAGATGCATCAGTGCTGTGACACAGAGGGCCTGAGTGGGTGTACTGGGGACATTTTTGCTCATCATCAGCATGCTGAGGTATCAGCTATGAGTGAGCTGCAACAGGAGTTTTAACTCACACTTGTTTATCACCTGCCCGGGGCTGGATGCACTTCAGTTTCGGTACCACAACCCCCTTTCCTTGCTGGCGCCCCAGGACTGTGAAGAGCTGGCTGGAGCAGGACACCGGTGCTGTCAGAGCTCTTCTGGAGGCAGGGGTGTGCAAAAGCAAAAGCTGCCCTACCCTGGAGCCTTTCTGACACGAGGAGTGGGTACACAATGACTACAACTTAGCCTCTGGCATCATCTACTTACTTACCTGTATGCTTTCTCCATAAAAGCTCTCATTCTTCACGGTAGTCATGTGACATGTGACAGTCCCAGCTCTACTACCACCAGCTCTGAGTGTCTGGCCAGGGCACATATTGACTCCTGTGCTTGACATTGGTGTGTTGACAGGAAATCCAGAGAAAGCTCAGAACTCCTCACCTTTACATGGCCTATGAACACTTGGGGAGAGGCAGGATACGCCTGTGTCTCAATACTCTAGCTCTTTTTATTTTATATGCATTGGTGTTTTGTCTGCATGTATGTCTGTGTGAGGGTGTCTAATCCCCTGGAATTGGAGTTAGAGAGAGCTGTGAGCCACCATGTAGGTGCTGGGAATTGAACTCCCATCCTCTGGAAGAGCAGCCAGTGTTCTTAATCACTGAGGCATCTCTCCAGCCCCCCTAAGAAAATCTGGAGAATTACTACTGAAAGTCGAAGTACAAAGCCTGGTCTCAACTGTTTTTGTTTTTTTCAAACAGGGTCTCACTGGCTGGCCTGGAATTCATTATGTAGACCAGGCTGGCCCTGAACTTAGAGATCTGCCTGCCTCTGCCTCCAAGTGCTGGCATTAAAGGCTTGCGCCACCACACCCATCTCTGCTACTGGTGTTAAAAAAAAAAAATTACAATCTGACCCGAACTTGAAATACTTACTCAACCAAAGCATGTGCAAGAGATTCAATGTTTTCTCGGTCAAGATTTGTCGTGGGCTCATCCAAGGCAAGGATGCCACAGTTCAGACAGAAGGTTTCAGCCAATGCCAAGCGGATGATGAGAGAGGCCAACACCTGGAGAGAAGTTGCACAGTGGCCTTCTTTAGAAGGGGACGGTGAAATGAACTGAGTATGGTGGTGACACCTTTGTTCCCAGCACTCAGGAGGCAAAAGCAGGTGGACCTCTGAGTTCTAGGCCAACCCAACTACATAGTAAGACCGTTTCCAAAAGCAAAACAAACAAACAAACAAACAAACAAACAAAAAAAAAACGTAGTAGGAGGTGGGAAATGTCACAGGTCACTGATGTAAGGGACAGTTTAATGTAGATTCATGCTGTTCTGGAAGGTGGGCCATCAGCCACATTCTCTCAGCCTATCATCTGCACTGAAACAAAACACTGAGAAACAGCACCGCCAGCATTCCACTTCTATTAAAGGTTGACATCACAGGCTAAGGGTGATGCATTACAGTTTATCAGTAGAATTCCAAGATTCACCTGGAACTCACTCTGTAGACCAGGCTGGCACCAAACTCTTGAGAGGTCTGCCTGCCTCTGCCTTCTGAGCACGGGGCTAAAAGGTGTATGTCATCACACCTAGCTTTAAAACTTTTTGATCTGGCCCTTAATAGCTTCTCAATGATGAAAATTGTTGGAAAATGTAAACACATTACATTTTCCTGAGCTTCACAGGGACTTGAACTCCATGTGCTCTGGTTCAAAAAGAAACCAAGTAAGTGTGTTCTAAATCACATCAAAGTGTCTGCTTGTGTAATTGTGACAGTGAGGGGAAAAAGTTAATGAGAGTACAGCTCTATTTGTACTTATCTCTAGGAGTCCACTGAGTCCATTCACAGTTACTAAAAATCAACCGTTAAAACCCTCAGACTCGGTCCCAGTCCTCTCAGGGCTGAAGGGGCACAGCAAAGACTCAGACTGTTCGGGGAAGGCAGAATGCTTTTGCGTGAGCTCTAATCTCACTGCCTGCTGATTGCAGGGCAGGGCACACCTTCCCTCTGATGTCCAGGGCAGCCAGCAGACTGCAGAAGCCTATTGCCCCTTGGGGGACAGACACTTCCTTCCTGCCTCCGTGTCCTAGAGCTGCCAATCTACCACCAGCCGCCGACATGCAGGCTGCTGGGTGGCCCATAACCACCACACCATCCATCTGACACCTCTCCCTACACCAGGAAGCAAGTGCCGCCACTTTTCACAACGTAAGAGCAGCTACAGGAAACTGACTTTTGCTCAGAGACCATGTTTCAAACTCCTTTATAATGAATATTAGACATCACCAACAAATTAAGTAGGGATACTGTTTATAGATCACAAATTAGTCATTTCTTCAGACTATGACTGGTAGAGTAATATGCATTGCCTGAAATTGGTGTTAGTGGTCTGGGCTGGCAATAACTGGGATAATTATATGAATAATATGGCATCCTTTTCTAAGCCTTCAAAATTTTATGAAAAATCCACTTTAATATGAAAGTTGAGAATCTGCATCCTTGTGTATGGTTAACAGAAATCAACATTCAGGACCTCCCCATGCTCTGGGATGCAGGTCTCATGTTCCAGCCTTATTAAAACATCTCTCATTCTGATTCCCCCAGTGCTCAACCCACCGACTGTCCTCCCACCGACTGTCCTCCCACCGACTGTCCTCCCACCGACTGTCCTCCTCCAGGAGCCTCCAGTAGGGCCAGTGGCCAGATGGAGCCCTTGGTCTAAGGCCCAGCCCAAAGGCTAGGCTGAAGTGCTGGTGATGGGGACTAAGTCCTGTGCAGAGGCCATATTCTCAATGACACAGAGCAGAATCCTTCATCTGGTTCAACTCGGGCTCCAGTTTGCTAGTGTTTTTTGTTCATTTGAGACAGGGTCTTGTGTAGCTCAGGCTGGCCTCAAACTCAGTCTAGAGCCAAGGATGACTTTGAACTTCTGAGTCTCTTGCCCCCACCTCCCTAGTGTTGGGATTATAGACATGTTTAGGTAGTGGTGGGGGTCAAGACAAAGCCTGTTCATGTTGGGCAAGCGCTCTATCTACCAGCTGAGCCACATCCCTCCCCTGCTAGTATTATTTATGATTGGCAGTGTATTTACTATTAGTTCTGAGATTTCCTGCCCATTTTGATACCACAATGTATTGTGGGGGCCCATGAAGCAATGGCCTTTCTCTGAGAAGTGCTGTGGAAGTGAAAATGGGCTTGAGTAACTTTGGCCCTTTTTCTTACGTTATCTTCAGAGTGCTACCAGGGCATGTTGGCAGTGGGATGGTGCCGTGAGATAGCTGTGTCCGTCTCCTTCACGAGGTGCCAAGGAAGCTGTAAGGACTCCTCCTTCATTTGAGGGCAGTCTAAGGCTTCCACAACATCAGGTCCATCTTTGAGCTCTTTGAGTTGGCTCCCTAGATTGCTGAGATACCTGCCTTTTGTCCAGCACTGCATCGTCCCCGCATGTCCAAGGCTGTATCCCCCTTCAGCATTACCACTCGGTAGTTGTAATTCCGTCTTTTGTCAGAAGCCGAGACGTTTTCATCAGCATCTGATCGAATTTCTATGTATTCAATATCTGATACGGAAAGCAGAGTATTTTACAGAACCCACAGGTACCTCTGTCACTTATACACATCACCCAAGCAGTCTGGGGTACAGTGAGTCTGATGGCCTTGGGAGCACTGGCTGCCTTGCAAACTCTCTGGCCAGGAGGACCCAGGAGCCACGTGGCCTGCCAGGATGCAGCCTAGATGGCCCGCCCCCAGCCTGAGCTGGCTCCTTTCTAAGTTTCCTTTGGGTATTTTTCTTATCACATTTGGGCCTATCCCTATCTGCGCTTTCACAGAAACCATTATGTCATCAGCTCATTGTGTCTGCTACAGACAATGAGTCCTACAGGGCTTTGGAACAGAAACTTTGCATTTTCTTTCTGTTATAAGATATTGCAAAGATAAGAATTCTTAGAAAAATCTCAAAGAAATGCTCAGGAAGAGGTTTGAGAAGGTAATGCTGGCATGGTAAGGTCATACAGGGGAGGCCGTGGACAGAGCTTTGGAACAAGCATCTGGAACACACCATATATTAATTAATTACCTTGTCCACGATAGGTACTCCGCCAAAGATCACGAATAATTTTGTTGATTTCTTCCATCTTCATACTGTGAAATTTCATTATTGCCCTGGAAAAAGGAAGCCACTTTTACTTGGTACAATATGTTTATGCTAAACTGTGTCAATATGTAATAAAGATAACACCATTGCCCCAGTATTTCAATTACGGAAGTTGAATATGAAAAGGGCTAGAAGAAGTTAAACAGGACCAAGCCGTGCTGTTTCCCTGGCACTGAAACTGCTAGGCATACGCCAGGCCCCAAGTCTTCACATGTCTCCGTTTTTATTCTGGGATCCAAGTACTTCTTTAAGTACTCAGAAACTGCAGAGTTGAGTGTGGCAGTACACACCTTTAATCTCAGCACCCAGGAGGCAGCTATCCATAAATTTGAGGCCAACCTGATCTACATAGCAAGTTCCCCAAAGCTACACGGTGAGACCCTATCTCAAAACAAATCCTCCAAACCTTTCAGAGAATAAGGCTTTAACAGGCTTCTTTCCTAGGCCCTGAGAGCACACTGGAGGGGCAGCCTCCCTGGCACCCGTGGGAGGCCTGCTGTGTAGGCAGACCTATGTGCTAAAGGTGAGGGCGGGCACAGCTAGCCAGGGAACCTTGTCACAGAGCAGAAGCAAGTCTCTGAAATTCTAGAATTTTTTAATTTTTATTTTTTTTTTGAGATAGGATCTCTACATAGCCCTGTGCTGTCTTGTAGACCAGGCTGGCCTCAAACTCAGAGATCCACTTGCCTCTGCCTTGTAAGTGCTGAGACTAAAGGTGTGTGCCACCATGTCCAGCTCC
Organism: Peromyscus maniculatus bairdii; assembly: GCF_049852395.1. Taxonomy (NCBI): domain Eukaryota; kingdom Metazoa; phylum Chordata; class Mammalia; order Rodentia; family Cricetidae; genus Peromyscus; species Peromyscus maniculatus. The sequence goes on from NC_134859.1 coordinate 37,732,188, forward strand.
CAGAACTGTTCAAAAGCCAGCCCCTTATGCTCTCTTATTCCTCTGTGAGAACCGTATCTCCCCGAAGCCAGCTTTGGCTCAAAAGGATGACTCGCTTAGAAGCCTGACCCTTTACTCAGTCACAAGTCCCATCCTATCATGCACTGACCTCCACAGGTGTGCCCTCACTGCCAATTCTCTCTTAAAGCAGCAGTCTCTAGACACTGAACAAGAATGTTTGTGAAAGCCAAAGCTGCTTGTTAAAATTGAGCGCCATGCCTGCCCCAGCTTCCTCAGATAGGAGGCAGGACTATCGGCTACAAAAGTCACTGCCGTGGTAAGAAGGCAGGCTTCACGGCTGTCACCATGCAAAGGATGTGAGCGGACTCCCTTCCATTTGCAGGCCTCTTATCTGATAGATACAAAAAAAGAAACTAAACGTAATGCCACTGCCTCTGTACAATCATTTTGTGATCTTCTGATCATCAGCTAAAGAGAAAGAAATGACTCAACATAAATACGTCTAACTATCAGATGGAGGGTTGCTGAAGTAGTAGAGCCTGGAAAAACCATTCTGCTTCACCATGTCTCCATTTTCTAATTCATGCTCATCTCAGCCAAACATTTTATGCTTTTTTTTCATAAAGAGAAGACAAGCCAGCTATTATTTTCTTCAAAAAGGAAAATCACAAAAAATACATCACATAATGTTCTAGGAACTAATCATGTGTGAACACTACCCTTCCATAGCTTTATACACCATGATCCTAATTTTATAAGTGACATTTAAAAAATGTTATTGAATTGTTAGTTATCGAATTGATAACTAACAGAAGCAGCACGTGAATGGAGAACACACACCAGGAAGGGCAGGAGCTGAGACCTCTCTGCTGAGACCCACAGCAGCGGGAGAGAGCTCCCGAATAGAGAGCCAGCCTGCTCAGGGTGTCACAGAGAGTCGCCTCCCGCTACTAGGATCTGGTCTCTCCAGGAGTTTCCAGCACATTAGGCAGCCTCTGGGGATGACAGAGGTGGCTGCAGTAGCCCACCTGACGGAGTAGCACTGACAGGATTGGTTACCAATGCGAGTCACCTTCTGAAAGACACCCCAAGCTCAAAGTCACACGTTCTCTCTCCAACCTTCAGTCACTGTGCAAACAGAGAAAGTGGCTAGGATACTTTGATTATGATCGTTTTTTTAAGGCAGTGAGAAGACAAGATGGTTTTCTGAGTATTATCAAATTCTGGGTATACAAAGCATTATAAAGCAAGGAGAGACAGATCAGAGAGCAAAAACTTTTGGGCCTGTTTTGCCCATCATGACAGAAACGAGCATCTGAAACAGAACTGAGTTTAGTTGTAAGGGCACTGAATAGACCACATGCCGTGGTGTAGACCTGACTGCTGGCAAGGAACCCAGGGTTATGCACATCTTAGACAAGCACACCATCTACCTCTGCACGCCATCGCAGTTTACTGAGCGGTATTTATCCCTAGAAAGTAAGAACAGCACAGCAGGAACAAAACCGTCCACGGGAACTTACTGCATACAACTGCATACCAGACTAAAGAAAAACGGATGAGTGCCAGGGGGTGAGGGGCGCACACCTTGAATCCCAGCACTCGGGAGGCAGAGGCAGGCGGATCTCTGAGTTCGAGGCCAGGCTGGTCTACAGAGCGAGTTCCAGGACAACCAGAGCTACACTGACAAACCCTGTTTCAACCCTCCCCGCCCAAAACAAAACAAAACAACACAACAACAAAAAACTGATGAGCCAGTGGGTATAAAAGGAACATTTGGTGCACTAACACTGAGTTTTGGTAAAAATCAGAGGTAAGTGACAAATGGAAAAAATGTCTTTTCTTTTACAAAATGTCTCAGTCAGGCATTGATCACAACAGCAAATACAACCTAACACAGACACAAGCATTTCCCCCACAGTAACCAAGAGAGATGCTGCCTCACACAGAGCTCTGAAACAGTAACCTGGTAAACAGGAGGGGAAGGAGCACATGACAAGCACTAGAAGGGAGTCCGCCACTGTTTCTGCACGTGAGGCTTGACTGTGTACTTAAAAATTCAAGAAAATCAACTGAACTATAAAGATTATCAAGTTAACCAGACATAAGTCTCGATATAGTTGGGCAAGTGTTTACCAGCACTCAGGAGGCTGCAGCAGGTGGTCTCTCTGAGTTAGTGGCCAGCCTGCACTACATAATGAGCTCCAGGATAGCCAGGGCTACATACATAGTGAGCCCCTCTCTCAAAACAAACAATTTGTATAGTACAACTACCTAGTTTCTAACACTGCTAGGAAAGACAACAGCGGAGGCAGAGGGAAGGCCCTATAGCTGGAGAGATGGGTCAGCCAGTAGAGTACGTGCAGCGAAAGTCTTCATTCAGAACTCCAGAAACTCTCATAAAAAGCCAGTCTCAGGGGCTCATATTACTGGGGAGATGGACACAGGAGGACCCTCTTAAGCTCAATGGCCAGCTGAAGTGATGGGCCCCAGAAACCCTCTGCAAAAAATAAGGCTACATAGTCTAAAAAATAAAAAAAAAGATGGCCAGATCTCTCCCTCTCTCTCCCTCTCTCTCTCTCCCTCTCTCTCTCTCTCTCTCTCTCTCTCTCTCTCTCACACACACACACACACACAGAGATCCTATTAACAACGGCAATAAAAAGTATAAAATAGGAAGAAATTAAAAAATATCCAGCACTAGAGGAAAAAGCTGTAACTTTTCAATAGCACAAAAAGAAATGACTGAAGAGACACATTCCAAAGAGTCCACAGGGGCTGATTCCTTGTTGCAAAGACAGTTTCTTCCCAAGTGCACCATAAATAGAAGCAACCAAAGCAAAAATAGCCTGGCATTTTAAATTCAACCAAAGCACTGAATTTAAAAAGAGAATTCAATGAAATCTGTACACAGACTCTAAAATTCTGAGAGAGAAAACATAAAAATAAAACTGTGGTACTGAGACAGAATATTAAAAAGTTTGTGGACAGAGAAGAAAATCTAGACGTTAACACAAATAAAAACCTCTGATAATTAATATAACTGACATTTCAAATCAATTAGAAATATCTCAATATTGTTGGAAAGGAGAAAAAAAACAGCATCATGACTTTGTATCAAACTCCAAAATAAAATTCCAGTGACTAAGAGTTAAAGTGGGAAGTGTGAGGCTCTAAGTTCAGATTCCCAGATCCTACATAAAGGCTGGATGCAGTAAATTGTGCCTGTAAATCCAGCTCTCCTACACGGAGTCCCTAGAAGCTCAGGGGTCAACTGTATATGACAGACCCTACATCAAAGCATCAGAGGCCCGACACACCAAGTGACCTTTACATGAACACTGTCAGGAGGCTGGTCAGGAAGACCACTGGAGAATACCCAGAAAAAAATCCTTCTGTAATCTTTGGATTGAGATCTGACTAAGGCACAGAACTATGAAGATATAAATTAAATGATGCCATTAAGAGTGTTAAAGGACATGTGATGAACCGGATACTTAAAATGATAGAGAAACGTCAGCTTTAACCAGAACAAGTGGAAACACGCTTTGTAAGTGCTCTCGGGAGCCAATGTAGCATTAACAAGTTAATGACCATACCCTCTGACCTAGTGGCTTCATTTCTAAGAAGCTATCTTTCTGGTCTATCTGCATAAGCATGCAAAGCCATACATACAGCAGCATCAGTGGTGGCCAAATTTGAAAGCTCCCTAAAGTCAATGGTTGAAATAGGCAAAATCTATTTTATGGATTATACAGACATTAAAAGGCGTTGGTGGCGCACGCCTTTAATCCCAGCACTCGGGAGGCAGAGCCAGGTGGATCTCTGTGAGTTCGAGGCCAGCCTGGGCTACCAAGTGAGTCCCAGGAAAGGCGCAAAGCTACACAGAGAAACCCTGTCTCAAAAAACCAAAAAAAAAAAAAAAAAAAAAAAAAAGTTAGAAGCACACACCTCTATGAACATAAAAGAATTGCATGCCTCCATGAACATGGAAGTTACATGAAAAAAAACAACAAAACAAAACAGAGTGAGCCGGGCGTTGCTGACACACACCTTTTAACCTCAGCACTTTGGAGACAGAGGCCGGGGTGAGTTCAAGACCACCCTGGTCTACAGGGATTGCTCAGGACAGCCAGGGCTGCACAGGTTAGTGAAGCAGGAGCACCTTGTGGAGTTTTAGGCAATGTCACCTCGTCAACCTCCACCTATCCTGACGTGTGTTCTGTGACTTGTAGAGGTGAAGTATGGCGAAGCACAAATCACCTGTAACACGTGCTAACAATAATATGGCCTGAGAGGGAGGAACAATCTCCTCTACTTGGAAGGTCTTAAGAGAGCATTCCAAGAGAAACAAGAGAGGAAAACACGGTGTTAAGAGAACAAGACTGTTGAGTTGGTGCTGTGAGTAGAGGTCAATGGGGAAGGGAGGAGGAAGTCGTTCCTACAACGACAACAGGAACCACTTATCAACCTAGCAGAGAAACAATGGGACACGGAGGGGTGAGAATGATATGAGAGAGCAGAAGTGGGGACAGCCACCTCAGGAAGAGGTGAGTGACAGGCTCGAGCTGATGGAAGGAAAGCAGCCCTGGCGCTGTCAATGACTGAGGCACATCTTTAGCACTTGTTACGGGTACTAAATATTAAGTACTGTAAAGAATGACCCAGAGGAACTGGGGATGTGGCTCAGTTGGAAGAGTACTTGCCGACCATGCACAATACCCTGGGTTTGATTGCCAACACCGCATAAAACCATGAGTTGTGGTGTGTGCCTGTAATCCTGGCATGAGGTATGGGGGTGGGGGGTGGAAAGCAGGAGGATCAAGAGTTCAAGGCCAGCCTTGGCCACACAGCAAGTTGAAGGTCAGCCAGGGTTACAGCACTACATGAAACCCTATCCCTAAAACAAATAAAAGGATGACCCTAAAAATCTAAGATCTCTCCTGAGGCACCAATTTAAATGTCATGGGCTTGAGGCAGTTGAGGACAGCAGTTATCTGGCAAGCATATAGTCCTGCTGTGGCCTAGAGTGCTGTCTGTCAGCTAAATGAATGTATTAGCACACGTGAATTGGTATGATTTCCTGGTAAAAATTGGTTCTCAAAAGAGAGTAAGAATTTCTAAGATCTAAGATAGCAATTTATAAACTTATTTAGTCTTATAATTCAATATTCACTAATAGCTTGAAAAGAGTTCCTCAAGAATCTCTCCAACACTCCTTTGCATCTTGTGTAGATGAATGGTAATTCTGGTGGTCCTGAGCCCTAGAATGTGATCTTCCAAATGACAAGTTTGGAGGTTCCCATTTGAAAGGCAGCATCATGTGGCCATAAAGTAGAAAGTCCTGTGCTAATGAAGCTACTGTGGTGGGAGGCTTCTCTTAAACCCCGTTCTGGTCATCTACAGACTGTGTGGCGTCCACCGTGAAGGATGCACAGCACACTCGGCATGGCAGTGGCAGCAGCAACACAGGTTCACCGCTAGCTCCAGTGCGGGAAGCAGATGGTGGAAGCGGCTGGGCCTGTATGGACGTGGCGGGATGTAAGCAGTCCCTGTACTTTCTTTCTGCTCAGTTATGTTACAGACCTACAACCGCTCTAAAAAAATAATCAAAGGAAACCAAAGCAAACCCAGAGCTGTCACTGTAGCGCGTGGAGCTGTTCTGGCACACACCCTCTGCTTCCTCACAAAGGCACCCTCGGGTGCCAGGGACTGCACTGCCACCTCTGCACCTCGGCACCAGAGCTTCTACCCCAGCGGGGAGCAGCCCTTCCCCGCTTCCAAGCCAGCCAACCAACCGCCTTCCACACTTGCTCTTTAGACGAGGAGCTCCCGTGAGCCTGAGTTACCTCTTCCTAAGCACACACAGCTTCCAGCCTGATGTCACAAATGGAGCCGCACATCAGGCCTCCTGTTGATGTTGTTTTTTTTTTTTTCGAGACAGGGTTTCTCTGTGTAGCTTTGCGCCTTTCCTGGAACTCACTTGGTAGCCCAGGCTGGCCTCGAACTCACAGAGTTCCACCTGGCTCTGCCTCCGGAGTGCTGGGATTAAAGGCGTGCGCCACCACTGCCTGGCTGTTGTTTTTGTTTAAAGGCTACTTTTCCACCTCAGCATCTGACCAATAGTGTAGAATCAAAGGTTTAAGACACAGCCATGAGAAAGCAGGTGCTAAGAGGTTAGAACAGCATCCTCTAAAGAGACCCAGGCTTCTCCTTCCTCAAGGCCTCTCCAGCTCTTGCTTCCTTCCCTCCTCAAACCATCTACAGGACTCAAGCAGAGAAGACAAGCAATCAATGCAAAATCTGGATTACTGCTCAAAATAGCAAGCGCACAAACAAAGGCAAGCCTTGACCCAGATTTCCCCATACCTCAAGCAGTCTCGCTGACTAATAACTGAAAGACCAAATACAAATGGACTTTTTTTATAATTATTTTAATCTGGAAGCATAAAAACTAAATTAATGCAAATCCTGTTTGAAAAAAAGGCAGATACTTTCAAAGGCATTTCCCAAAAGACACTGTTTTCATCTTTGTGTTTAAAACTGTCCCAATCTTGATGCATGGGCTGCCCAAAAAACTGGCTATGCTTTATTAGCCTTAAATTTTTTTTAAGTTTAATTCCGTGTATATGTTTACACGTCTGTGTGAGCATATGTACATGAGTATAGGTGCCCAAGGAGCCAAGGTGCATAGGATTCCCTAGAACTGGAGTTAGAGGCAGTTGTGAGTTTCCTGATATGGGTGCAGGGAACTGAACTCAAAGTTCTGCAGGAGCAATACATGCTCTTAACTGCTGAACTGTCTCTCCAGCCTCCACTGATTAGCCTTTTTAATGCCGACTAATATTCCTATTGCTCCAGAACTCCATACCAGGAGAACTTTCTGCCTCCTTACGTTTGGATCAGCAGAAGTCCTGCCCAACAGAAATGGTGTTGTGAGTACCATGTTCCAAATGAATTAGGATTTCTTCTTGCTGAACTCAAAATCCTTAATCTGGCAACTTTAAGTGACTTTTTTCCAAATTAAAACTATTATGACTTTATTCAACTTATTTCCTTTAGCCAGCCTCCTAAATATCAGCTTTTAACATTAGTCAATGATTCAACCATTATCAAAAGATAAACGTTTGCTTAAAACAAACAATATCCCTGAAGTAGATGTGAAATGCCCCTGGCTATCTTTGGGTTTGTAATCAATCCCACAGGATGCTATTGTATGAAACCATAATGCATTGTGGTCAGCGCAGGATAAGTTCTGAATAAAGTTCTTAGTCGAGCTCCCCTTGAAGGCTAAGACCCACGCTCTCAACAGCCTGGCAGAGAGCTGGCTGCCTCAAATACAAAGCTGTGGGAGTTTCTCAGATACAAACGTGGGAGCTGCATGTTTCCTGAGTCTCAGAAGCAGTATGACGTAACACACAATGTTTCACATCTGGGAAACAAAATCCTGAACAGCACTTTGGGCAAGACATGTATTCCAATTTCATTGAAACTGTGGTGCTGTGTGTGGGGTGTCATGCATTAAGCCACGCATGCTTGCTTCTCGGCTAGTGTTTCTGCCAATGCCTCTGCTTGCTGCTGTTTCAGATGATTACTAATAACAGATGCTAATCAGCTCTTCTCGAAAATGCACTGCTAACTTCCTGTGTTACCTTAAATAGACCACTGTGCAACGATGACAGCGACAGCATTCTTATTCTAAGAGACGAAACAATGAGTGAAATTTTAGACCCCCTTATTTTGGCAGGGGGAGAAGGCAAATTTAGGGATCACAATATAAATCTTGAGATATCCACTGTATGCAGGAGAAACCCCACAGACTCCATTTGAAGGAAATACTACTACTTTTCTTATTTAGAAGAATGCATCTGATTAGCAGATAAAAGACCTCACTGAACAGTCTGGCTTTGCTTCTTAAGCAAGCTAAATTTCTAGATGGAAAGCACCCCTGCATCTCCTCACTGCTACCCACTCCTGGCTCGCTCCATAGAGCTCCCTTGCGTACCAATGCAGTACCTCATATTCCTCTGCGGAAATGCCCTTCCTTCCCCAGGCCAGACAGCCTGACAAGCCTACCAAGGCATTCATTCTCTCGGCTCAATTTAGGAAAAGTTTAGGAAAAGGACAGGTTATAGCAGTCTTTATGACCTCTTGAATGTACCTGTAACTGCGTGGTGCCTCACTGAGTGACAGTTGGAGGGCTCCTGGACATAGTAGTCTATCAGTTAACTCACACAAAAACCCAGGTCTGCAGAGCCACGCACTGGAAGCAAGGACTGAGTTCCCTGCAGACCTTCCCATTGCATCAGTGATTCCCCGGCTCCCTCTAGATGTGATGCCAAGTTCTGGCACCCTTTCCAGCAGTGTGCTGTTACCATTTCTCTCCTATATTTTCTCTACACAAGCATTAAAGTACCCAACACAGAACTCTTCCTTTCCTCTCTCAAATCCTGCCCATTTCAGGAGTAGCACCTTGTTCCCTGGGAGCCTGCTGCCTAAGTGAGAACATGCAGGAACAACCCTCAACCCTTCCCTTCCCTCAACTTCAAAGTGAGGTGTGTCAACTCCAGTCCCCATTCCCATGGCTGTGCTCAAGTCTTCCACCACTATCTCTTTGGTCACCTTGCCAGTCTTTTTTCTCCCTGGCCTTAGAGCTTCTGATCCTAAGTACTACCATCCGTTCTCCACACAGCAGGCAGGAGGGCTGCTGTGCCTTTCGATGCACTGTCAGTAAAACCAAACTGTTCACCAGGGCAATTCAGCACAGCATCTTAGCCTGTCACCTCTGTTTCACGAACCGTCCTGCTTCGGTCTTGGCGCTGCTGCATGCACTAACTACTGTGCACCTGCTATGGCTGTGTCTCCCCTCTGTGCACACCCTGCTCGCTCTTATCACTCAGGCTTAAATGTTTTGTCCCTGGAAGAGACCAGGCCTCTGGCACCTCCTCAATTAACTATACCGTTCATTTTCACTGTAGCACCCACCATTACTTGCTAATTTCTTGCCTTCTCTTTTTTAGACAAGGTCTCTCTATATAGCCTTGGCTGTCCTGGAACTCATTTTGTTTATCAGACCTGCTTAAACTCACAGAAATCCAGCTGCCTCTGCCTCCCAAGTGCTGTGATTACAGATCTGTGCCATCACACCCAGCTGCTTCTTTTTCTTTTGGTTTTTCGAGACAGGGTTTCTCTGTGTAGCTTTGCGCCTTTCCTGGGACTCACTTGGTAGCCCAGGCTGGCCTCGAACTCACAGAGATCCACCTGGCTCTGCCTCCCGAGTGCTGGGATTAAAGGCGTGCGCCACCACCGCCTGGCTTCTTTTTCTTAATTTGTTTCTTTATTTGTGTATACTTTATCTAGAACAGTGTCAAGTCAGCAATCAAAAGCTTAATATAAAAGACAATTTTGTATTTCATGTAGACATCTACCTGAGGAGTTATAAAATAAATGAAAATTAGTCAATTATCATGGTGGCTATTAGAAAGTTGAGTTAGTCCACATTTATACAACATAAACATGTCTATATGTATAAATTATTTAAGTCCAGGCTTTTCCTTTAAAGGGTTTAATAAGGACTATCATGGTAGTAGCTTGGCATACAAGATTAGAAAGTCCCCTGCTTCTGAAATCTCATCTTATCTCTGCTAGTAACTTGGGCAGGCTGCTTAATCTCTCCCCGTCTTTTACAAATGGACAAAAAAAATTATGTTATTGTTATGCTATTATCTGATTATGGCTAATGTAGTAAGTACTCAAAATTTGGTCTCTCCTCTGCAAAGCTCCCAACTTTGGGACATTTAATCTCCAAGAATACTGAATTAAGAGCAATGGAAACCTGTGTCTCCTTAATAGAATTAGTTCTTTAGAGTGAGTAGAGAAGAGAGTTTAGGAACTTCAACTCTGGAGCATGGGGCCAGGAACGGCTCAGACCCAGAATTCTAGCACTTGGGAAACCCAGGGAAGGAGACTAGTATAAATTCCAGAGCAGCCTGGGCCACACAGTGGAAGGTCCAGGCAAGTCTGGGTATGTGTGGAATCCTGTTTTTACACACACACACACACACACACACACACACACACACACACACACACACACACACGAAAAAAAGAGGAAGGGGAGCGAAGGACAGGAGAATGGAACATGGCAAAGGAAGCTGAATTAATTCTAAATGGTCTTGGAGTTTGTCTTGTAACTATCTCTACAGTGAATGTTGGTATAAATTTTTTATTCCCATTTTATAGATGGGGAAACAGAAGGTTGTGGTGAATAATTATCTACTACAACAGGGTTAAAATTCTTTCTCCGGAGGCAGTAATTTTAACCACGTGTTATAGGGTATCTTTGTCTGAACTCCCAGCTTTACTTTCCTACGGTATGGTATCTCTGACTGTATTCCACACGGCAGCTTTTTCCTGACACTCGGCCCTGCACGCTTCAGCACCCGCGCCAGCAGGATCCTGTCCTTTACTGCACACAAGTCGGTGCTAAGACTGCTAGCTCCACAGCACCTGTTGTTCAAGAACTAAACACAAGCCGAGGACAGGACGCTCCTACAGGCACACAGGAAGGAGCTGGGAGGACAGAATGACTCAAGGAAGCAGACAAATGGACAGTCTTCTAGGCAAGGGCTCTCTAACCATATGCCTTGTTTCAAGACCTTAATTAGATCCTAATTAGAGATGTGGCAGACCAGATTGATTAGTAAACATCCACTGCGATCAGATCCCTGAGATCAACAACCTGAGGGAGAGCTGACTTAGTATGGCTCAGTTTCACTGCATGGTCAGCTGGCTCCATGGTTTATAAGTCTGTGGCAAGGCAGAAACACAGAGGGAGAGCATGAAGAAGAAGTTATTCACGGCACGGCAGTCAGGCAATGAGAGGAAAAAGCAATGAGAGGAGGCCAGGCCCGACACTGTCTTCCAAGGCAAGTCCTTAGTGACTACGTTCTACCATTTCCCAACAACCTACCCAAAACATTTTTGAGTTAATGTCACCTGAAGCTTAGGGTGGCTTTAAACTCACTATGTAGCTGGAGCTGATCCTCCTGCCTCTACCTCTTAAGTGCTGAGATAAGTGGGGTGCACCATCACCCCATCTTCAAATTTTGAATGGATTAAACAAATGGCTAAGACAGAGCCTTGATGATCTAGCTGCCTCTAGAAATGCCCTCACAGACACACTGGTGTGCTCTACTAACCTAGGTGCTTCTTTTGTATTTGTGTTCCTGTTCGAGTGTGTGTGGGGGGGGGGGGGGGGGAGGGAGAGAGAGAGAGAGCAGGCTAGCTTGCTTGCCTGTTCATGCCACAGAGCACGTGGCAGTCAGCTGATAACTTACAGGAGATGGTTCTACCCTTCCACCATGTAGATTCTGGAGACTGAACTCAGCTAGTCAAGCCTTTTTTTTTTTTTTCTTTAAAGATATGATCTATGTATTCTTAGCTGTCCTAGAATTCACTATGTATACCTGGCTGCCTCAAACTCACAGAGATGTGACTGCCTCCAAAGTCTGGGATTAAAGGCGTGAGCCACCACACTCAGGCTCCAAAATTTCAAGATGCTTCTAAATGCAGTCAGGCTGACAAGATCATAGGGTATCATCACAAGTATCAACATATAGAAATCAGTATTTTCATACACCAGCAACAAATGGTATGAAAACAATTTCACTGTAAACAGCTATAGAAACAAAAACCTGGGGGCTGGAGAGATGGCTCAGCTGTTAAGAGCATTGACTGCTCTTCCAAAGGACCTGGGTTCAATTTCCAGCACCTACATGACAGCTAACAACTGTCTGTAACTCCAAGATCTGACACTCTCACACAGACATAAATGCAGGCAAAACACAAAAAAGTACATAAAATAAAAATAAATTATAAAAAAAGAAACGAAGACCTGGGAATATATTTAAATAAAGAGGAGAAAGACCACTACAAAAAAAAACTATAAAATACCAATGACAGACCTCAAAGAGAACACAAAAGAGTGGAAAGATAGTCTGTGTCCATTTTCATAGATTGGGCAGAAGTATTGTTGAATTGTTCCCTTGTTTCTCAAATTGACATACAGATTTAGTGCAATCCATATCAAAGTATCAATGACATTCTTCAGATAACCAGGGAAAAAGTTCTCGATTCATATAGACCTATAAAATGAGGAAGCAAGCAGACAAAACCCCAAGAGTCAAAGCAATCTTGGACAAAAGGACAATAGAGACGACTATCCCATTACCACAGAATAGTCTAACAGCTACAGCAATCAGAACAGCCCAGCACTGACAGAGACGGACACCAGAGCAGCAGATGGAACAGAGAGCTTAGGAATGTAAGCATGGCTCTACATCAACTGGTCTTCAGTGAAGGTGCTAACAACAGACAGTGGGCAAAGAACAGAGAAAGCTGGGGTTCTGGATGCAGAGGATGAACTAGACCTGTCTCTTACTACACACAATAGTCAATGACAGGTAACATTTAACATCTGAAACTCAACTGCAGAAGGAAGCATTGGGCACAACTCTGTAAAAGGCAAGGGTTTGTTTTTGTGGGGCAAGATACTAAAAGTACCAGGAACAAAAACCAAAGTAGACAAAAATTACATCAAATTAAAAAGCTTCTGCCCAGCAAAAGAAACAATCAACAACGAGTCTACAGAATGGGGAAAAATGTTACCTACTCATCTGGCAGGGTAAACATCTAGAATATACATGGAACTTAAAAATGAGCAGTCTGCTGAGCAGTGGGGGCACATGGCTTTAATGCCAGCACTCAGGAGGCAGAGGCAGGCAGATCACTGAGTTTGAAGCCATTCTGGTCTACACAGTGAGTTCCAGGACAGCCAGGGCTACATAAAGAAACCCTCTCAAAAAACCAAACAATAAAGACAAACAAACAAAACAAAACAAAAACCAGTGGTTCAATAAACTAAAGAAGGGGAAATGAGCTGCATAGGTACTTCAAATACAAATGATCAGCACACACGAAAATATACTGCTATCATTTGCCATCAGTGAATTACACACCGTCCATATATGAGAGACCATCTCACTCCAGTTAGAATGATTTCTATAAGACAAATGCTGACAAGGATGCAGAAGGAACTTCAGTCTGAAGAGTCTCTAAAAAATAAATAGCTGGGCATGGTGGCCCACATCTTTAATCCCAGCAGGTACTCCAGAGGCAGAAGCATGCAGATCTCTGTCAGTCCAAGGCCTGGACTACACAGTAAGACCCTGACTCAAATAAACAAGCAAAAACAAAAACAAAAAACAAAAAACAAAAAACTCAAAAAATCGGGCTAGCAAGATAGCTCAGTGGCTCACACACTTGCTGCTCAAGCCTGATGACCTGTACTCGATCACAGGAACCCATGCAAAACCCCAAAATGCACCAAGAAACAGACTGGCCATCCTACCCAGCTATCCCTCTCCCAGGTACACAGCCAAAGCAGAGCAGCAAACCACAGACAGCAGCAGAAGGGCCAGTGTTACACAGTCCCTCCTATACATAGCCTGAAAATGTCCTCAAGAGGTTGAGTGTGGTGGTGCATGCATTTAATCCCAGACCTTGGAAGGTAGAGGCAGGCAGATCTGTGAATTTGAGGCCAGCCTGGTCTACATATCAAAGTTCCAGACTAGTCAGGGATACAGGGGAGACCCTCTCCCCACCAAATCCCCAAAAATAGAACACTTGTAACTAGAGGAGAAGGGGGTGGTGAGATCTAATCTGTGCGTACCATATGCATATGTGGAAATATCATACTGACCCCATTAATATGTATGATTGGTAATCCTGTCTTGAAAAACAAAACAAAAAAAATCAGTAATTTAAAAACAGGGGTTTTTGGGGTGGGTGGGTGTGGAGGGGTTGGGTTAAGACAGGGTTTCTCTGTGTAGCCCTGGCTGTTCTGAAACTCACTTTGTAGACCAGGCTGGCCTCAAACTCAGAGATGCACCTGCCTCTGCCTCCTAAATGCTCGGATTAAAGGCCTAGCTACAAAAGTACTCTATTCTGGGGTTTTTTTTTTTGTTGTTGTTGTTGTTTGAGACAAGGTTTCTCTGCGTAGCTGTGGTGCCTGTCCTGGATCTCACTCTGTAGCCCAGGCTGGCGTTGAACTCACAGAGATCTGCCTGCCTCTGCCCCCTGAATGCTGGGATTAAAGGCATACGCCACTACCACCCAACTAAAAATACCCTATTCTTTAAAAAAAATAATAAAAATGAATCAGAGGACTGTACACAAAGGTCACAATTGTTTCTCATTTTAAACCCATTCCATTAAACTCACAGAAATTCACTTGCTTTAGCCTCTTACCTACTGGGCTTATAGGCACTGAGCCACCATACTGGGCTAGTAAAATCATTTAAAAAAAAATACAGCATTCTGTAAAATCAAGCCTATCCCACAACCCACTGCCACATGTACAGCTTTAGTCTATCTTTATCAAAAGATGTCATAAGAGTGTCCTATGGAGCCGGGCAGTGGTGGTGCACGCCTTTAATCCCAGCACTCGGGAGCGGGAGGCAGAGGCAGGTGGATCTCTGTGAGTTCAAGGCCAGCCTGGGCTACCAAGTGAGTTCCAGGAAAGGCGCAAAGCTACACAGAGAAACCTTGTCTCGAAAAACAAAAAACAAAACAAAACAAAACAAAAAAAGAATGTCTTATGGCATGGTTTGTGTTGGGAAAGACCCCAAGATGTAAGCCCAGGAGAATGGGACACGGCAGTGATTCACGGCAGGTTTCTATACATGAGAGCATGGATGAACTACAGCCATACCAAAATGGACAAGACCAAAGCAGCAGCTCCTGGGAGAGTACCTGAAATGTGATGCCACTTTTAAAAAGCCTGAACACAGCACACATGGATTACACCTGGTTTTTAAGAGCAGAGAGAGCAACCACCTTTGTTACTGAAATAGGGAGCAGAGATGGCTGAAGGCTGAGATGGGAGAGCATCTAAGTGGATGCCGCCAGTGGTTAACAGTGAGGTTCTTGGACTGGTTAGGGGAGGTATGCTGTATAATGGAAGCACACATGCGCACATACACAAGCATTTTTCATTCATGGTGTATATGAAATGTCAATTACTGAAAAGACGACGACCACAGTGTGCCTTCGGCTCTCACTGCAGAAGCACAAACACCAAGGCACTTACTGGTCCAGGGTCTTGTAGTAGATGTCCAGGTCCTTGTTCACCAGCTCCGTGGTTCTCATAACTATCATCATTTCTCTATACTTTTCCTCAGCATCCCGATACTGAGGATCTCGGAGTTCCTTCTTAAAGTGAAGAATTTCTTCTTCATAGCCCTTCTGTCGC